>NW_019396159.1:0-152476 GCF_000591075.1 Eurytemora carolleeae
AACAAAATTACATTACTATTCTATAGAAGTAAATAATTATATACTAGAAGAGACTAATGTAATATATAGTTCTATGCACGTGGCGCTGTGGAAAATTTCTCAAATTGTTTTTTATGTTTTATGATATTAGAAGGAACAACAGATGCTTCTAGTTTTGTCGAAGACATACTGGGGAAATAGATGATGATAACATTTCTCCTTAAATATTTAAATATAATTCTTCTAAAAAAAGCTTTTTTACTGTTATAAATCTTTAGAATAAAGAGATTTTCCAGACAAAGCTTGGTTTCCAAGCTAGTTTACTAAATTAATTTAGACTAGCTTGGGAACCCAGCTTTACCAGGAGCCTAAAATTTCTCTTTAAAAGTCAACCTTCTTAACTTTCATTAATCTTAATCGCCAAAGATTCCCGAAAATCAAAAATATCATATCTTTTATCTGCATTCAATTAGCTTTAGTAATTCTAAAAGAAGGTATCGATTCCTAGGCCCTTTAGAACATCTTTAAGTACTATTTTATCTAAATTTTATACAGTTTTATAATCTAATATTATAATATAATCTATAATCTATAATCCATTAAACGACCAAAATCTAAGGACTAAAAGTTTAAATGAAAATGTTCAGCTAAGATGTGGTTTGTGACTATAGGGCTGGGCAAAGCTCAGTTAACAGAACGGAGGTTTTCCAAAATTAATAGAAGAATCCGTTAACGAACTGCAAAAACCGTTAATTTTTAAACCGCTAACAAAACGGATTGGCCGTTTTTGAAAAAAATTAACGGTTGAAAATTTTATTGAACTTGTAAAAAAAATTGAAGTTTGTTCAGCCGTGAAAGAATCTGGGTTCTCCTCAGATTAGGATAGATAGTTGATTTGAATATCTAGATGAAGTATATTCTACCATGATGTGCAATTCTAATTCATTATCTGTATTAATAATATTATTATCTTAACTATTTGTATGTTGACCCAGCCGGGCTAGCCCGGTCAGTTCATTTTACCTGTTTATAAATAAAGTAGTTGAATATCAATTGTTGATTAGAACGGACGTATACAGAGCCTTGAGTTTTGGCTAGAGATTTAGTTAAATGGGATCTCATTAGACTTTGAGTTAAGTAATCGTTATAGAAGTAGCGCCTAGATTTGTTACATAGATACTACTCAGTCCGCAGAAGAGGAATAATATAGTTCAACTGCTGGTGCCGTTAACGATTTGACAAACCGTTAACGCCGTTAATACTACAAAAGATTGTTAACGGCTGCACCCTTAACAATTTTATAACCGTTAACGAATTTGTTCGGCGCTTTGCGCCGTTTATACTGAAATAGACCGTTAATGGCTGAGCCGTTAGCAATTTCATAACCGTTAACGATTTGTTTAGGCGCTTCGGTAAAACTCTCGTAAATTCTGATCATTTTCTTACAATCAATCATGATTCTCCGGAAAATATTGCGGAGCATGCGTGGTCGTATGATGCAATTAGATTTAATGGAACCCTGAATTAATTGTTTTACAGAAATTCTAATATATTATCTAAAATATTCTTTACTTTTGGACTCTGGAGTTTAGTTATATTTGTTTTATGATTATAATATTGACAAATATTTCCCAATATTAATAAACACTATATTGCTATGCTGATATACATTTACATAAACAATATATTTCATTATGTTTGTATCTAATAAAAGCATTGTTTTTTTTGTTTGATCCTGCAATTTCTTTAGCACATTTTTATCAAAATTTTCACTCATAACGGGTGTGTTTGAAGTATGATATTATTCTTTTTTTTCTGCTAAGATACAGTGATGACCAGAAAACAATGGAATAGGAAAATGACATTATAGCAAGTGAATTTGAAGCAAATAGTGTTAATAAACATGTATTTAATCCCTAATTTAGTAAAACGGATCTGTTTACACTGCACAATTGAAGTGTCTCATGCTAATTGGACTTTTTAAAGTTATAACTTGATTCTAAAAGACGTCTTACTATTCCAGAGTATTCTGGTTATCATTGTATGTAATTCTCAATAGAGGAAATCTGTTTTAAAAGAATCATTAATTCTTTCTTGAAATTGTTTGATGTGCTTTTCTTATCATAAAATCAGTCAGACAAATTCTATATTAATTAAATATTTATTTTATAAAAATGTAATTACATTCCGTTTCTATTGTGTTCTGCACGATATACTTAGTTTGATTGAGGTAATTACATTCCGTTTCTATTGTTTTCTGCACGATATACTTAGTTTGATTGAGGTAATTACATTCCGTTTCTATTGTTTTCTGCACGATATACTTAGTTTGATTGAGGTAATTACATTCCGTTTCTATTGTTTTCTGCACGATATACTTAGTTTGATTGAGGTAATTACATTCCGTTTCTATTGTTTTCTGCACGATATACTTAGTTTGATTGAGGTTTCAGTTCTCAACATTAAAAACCAATATTCATCAAATGAAACGAGACAAACAAGAAAAAGAAAATACTTCTATACTTTTTAGTTTTAATCCTTTATAAAAATGTGATGCACATTATATGGTGGTAGGCGATTATATCAATACAATAAAGACGACTTTCGATTTCAATTTTGATTCATATAAAGCGTTTAAACAGCATAAATGCACAAAAAGATGAAAACAAAGAGAAGCTGCCAATTGAAAAAGCTTCTCATAATTTACTTTTAAACTGGTAATTCGAAAAACGGTTGTTAACAATAAAACTTAAATAAAAAAGTCGTTTTCATTAAATTGATATTACCGTATCAAAAATAAACTTGATCTGGTTATTTCTCGTTACTTTCTATTTTTAGAGAAAATATGTGCTTAGTTTTATTTTTACAGCCATTGGAGGCTGTGTCAATATAATTTTATATATTTATTTTTACACCCATTGGAGGCTGTGTCAATGTAATTTTATATCTTTATTCTAACAC
This sequence comes from Eurytemora carolleeae, assembly GCF_000591075.1. Lineage (NCBI taxonomy): Eukaryota > Metazoa > Arthropoda > Copepoda > Calanoida > Temoridae > Eurytemora > Eurytemora carolleeae. The sequence continues at coordinate 2,941 of NW_019396159.1, forward strand.
CCATTGGAGGCTGTGTCAATATAATTTTATATCTTTAATCTTACACCTATTGGATCGACTGTGTCAGTATAATTTTAGATCTTTATTCTTACACCCATTGGAGGCTGTGTCAATATAAATTTTATCTTTATTATTTATTATTTGTTCACCTGAATATTTCTGGTTGCTGTTGCCACTTTCATTCTCATTCTTAGCTTCAAAATATTTCTTGGTTTTTAAAGTTTTAGATTTTTCAAATCCAAGCCTGATACACATCTTCTCGTTTACTAAGCTCTCAGTATTCTCCGGGGAGTGTACACGGCCATCTGACTGAACATATTTCGTTAGATCGTCTTCAATATCTGCATCTAGGCCGGGTTCATGAAGTACATCTTGGGTTTCCATGTTGGACAAATCGTACAAATGCGATAAATGATCGATATCTCCATTTTCAAGAATATTCGCAAAAGATTTCCCGCTCCGGATCTTCATTTCCGCTTCCAGATCCGGGAGAAGTGATTTTGCCCTCCCCTCCTCCACCGTGATAAACTGAGGAGGGGCTGCGCTTCCTCCCTCGACACTGGTTTCCAGGAGACACCTAGGTAAAGCAAAAAAATGTTATTTTTCGTATTTTTTTAACGTTAATATTTTTGTCTGTTTAACATTTTTTAATTGCATATTTTTAGATTATACTTAACCTTTTAAAATATTATGTTAATATGTGTTTAGTTAAAACCATGATCAATTGAATTTCACATTTTGGATTTGCTGACAGAAATACCCATCACATGCCTACACTAAACTAAACTGTAAACAACCTGGATTTAAATAAGAAAAATATCACCTATTAAAGGACTTTAAAGTGAGCAAGAAATGAATGAAGACTATACAGTAGTCCTCGTATATATCAATACAATGAAGAATATACAGTAGTCCTCGTGTATATTAATACAATGAAGAATATACAGTAGTCCTCGTGAATATTAATACAATGAAGACTATACAGTAGTCCTCGTGAATATTAATACAATGAAGACTATACAGTAGTCCTCGTGTATATCAATACAATGAAGACTATACAGTAGTCCTCGTGTATATCAATACAATGAAGACTATACACTAGTCCTCGTGTATATCAATACAATGAAGACTATACAGTAGTCCTCGTGTATATCAATACAATGAAGAATATACAGTAGTCCTCGTGTATATCAATACAATGAAGACTATACAGTAGTCCTCGTGTATATCAATACAATGAAGACTATACAGTAGTCCTCGTATATATCAATACAATCAAGATAAATTTCAATTTTAATTTTGATTTCTCCCTAGCTTTCTAACAGCAGAAACATTTTAACTAATAGAAGATGTCAATTGATGACTTCTCTTGTGTACTTCTACACTTGCAATTTGCAGGGATCAAAGCATTATTAATTCTTAATCATTGTATTGATACAATTTCGTTCGCCATGTAATTTACTATTTTGCCATTTCTTAAATTTGACTTATTTTTTTATTTTCACCCCTATTTGCAGCACTCCCCAATTAAGCTTGTGAAAGCTTCTCTATTTGTTATTATTAACGTTTTTGGGACCTTAGTTATTGCGGCAAATGTAACCATTATGGGAAATGTTACTGCTATGGTAAATGTAACCACTATGGCAAATGTAACCAATATGGAAAATGTAACCACTATGGCAAATGTAAGCGTTATGGAAAATGTAGCCATTATCTAAAATGTGGCCATTATGGAAAATGTGACCATTATGGAAATGTGACCATTATGAGAAATGCAACGACCATGGCAAATGCAACCATTATGGAAAATATAACCATTATGGAAAATGTGGCCATTATGGAAAATGTGACCATTATGGGAAATGAAACCATTTTGGTAAAAAAAAAAGGCAAATGTAAACATTATGGAAAATGTAACCATTATGGAAAATGTAACCGTTATGGTAAAGGCAACCATTATGGAAAATGTAACCATTATGGCAAATGCAACCATTATGGTAAATTTAACCACTATGGTAAATGTAACCAAAATGGCAAATGTAACCATTATGGTCAATGTTATGTTACTTATTGCGATTATTACAACAATCAAGGCAAACCAACAGAAAATAAAGATACTTCATGCATGCATATAATATATTATTATTAGTATTTATTTTATGTTTATGATGTCCATTTAAAGGGACTGTAAAGGAAAAATGAAAGGGGGCATAGGCTAAAACCTAAACACTTTAGGAGTTGATCGGGACCTATATGAGTTCTATACAGACGGAGACGTTCGACAATGATACCTGCACTGCCAAAAGTGTAAATTCTGGTCAATTAATACAGACGTAGACGTTTCAATTATATCTATTATAAATGAATAAGTAATATATTCAAATTATAGGATTGTACCTAAGCTATTTGGCTCCTCTGGATTATCGTAATTTTCAGATTCGTTGTGTATTTGCTAAATTTGATCTGTTCAAAACCTTGATTCATATACCACATCTTATACATCATTTTTGGTATAAAGTTGATACAGTTTTGTATGCATTTCTTGAGACAGGAACATCAGATAGAACTCATATTTGATCTGTTCAAAACCTTGATTCCTATACCACATCTTATACATCATTTTTGGTATAAAGTTGATACAGTTTTGTATGCATTTCTTGAGACAGGAACATCAGATAGAACTCATATTTGATCTGTTCAAAACCTTGATTCCTATACCACATCTTATACATCATTTTTGGTATAAAGTTGATACAGTTTTGTATGCATTTCTTGAGACAGGAACATCAGATAGCACTCATATTTGTCGTGATCAACTCCCAAAGTGTTTAGGTTTCAGCTTATACACTCTTTCATTTTTCCTTAATAGTCCATTTAATGATAGCTATGTTTTCTTTATAAAAGAGTAGAGGATATAAATTATTTGTATTATAAAGGTGTTTTTCTTCTAAGAAATAAATAAGATCACGGTTGGGAAATAGAAAATCTCACGCACTCATACATGGCATAATTATTATATTGTGGAAGACGATGCCTGGCCGCGTTAAACTAGTTCCACAAGATTCAACAGAATGAGATAGAACGGATACGGGGCATGGTACTGATATCATCATCTACAGTCTACACGTGCAATATTGATATTGACTCTAGTTCTGAACCCTTTAGTAATAAGTTATAAGAAATATATATACTGGAAGTTATTTATGCGTTTTTATTAGAGTCTGACTCACGTCCTCTATAATATCAACAACATATTGCTATATATGAAATACATAGATTTATATATTATATACGAATTTATAAAATAAATCTGGCTATATTTTCCCAGTAGGTAATATAAAGCGTGTTTCTAATTTAACTTTTTTTAAATTAAACTTTTGTTTTTTTATGTGTAAACATATTAAACACACGGAGAATAAACTTTTCTTTTTTATTTGGTTGAAACGTAAATAGCTTTAAATTGTGCAAGTTACGGGAAATTCAAAACCAACATTTTATCTTTGAAAATTATGATGGAAATCAAGCACAGTTTGTTGCATTAACTGTAATTTCTAAACATGCAAACATTATGCTAATTATGCAATGTTTACAGGAGAGATATCTATTTTGTAACACAGTATAAAATTCAGTCTTAAAGAAGCTGTAGACGAAATGAATAGTGACGCTCCATTAGAGTGACATATTCGATCACAGGAATTGTCCCTCTATTAAAATTAATTATTTTTAATTTCGGTTCTCTAAACAGTTACTTGGTAGTTGTATATTCTGGGTAACCCAGTTTGATTGTACATCGTACTGCTATAATGTTTTTCCTCCGATGTAAAGTTATGAATACATGTTCTCCGGGAAACTAATTGGACTGGGAATAAAGGAAACAATGAATATAAAAATAAGTTTGAGAAAAGATATTTACAAGAACTAAAGATTACCTAATAGTGCCTTAGCGAAAAACAACGTAGGTATCTCTACAATGAATCAAGTGTAACTAACAAATTTGTGCAGATATATATGCATTTGACTAAATCTAAAAACCGGTTTCTTATGAAGATGCAGTACGGAACTTATACTGTCTGCTTCAGGGGCGCAGTAGAATTCCTTCAACATCAACAGGGGCACCTTGATCAGGACGAGACGATTTCGTCGCGTAACACGGGTACATTTGTGAATTGGACAAACCACTCTATAAATGGAGAATCACTTGAAAATACGTCTTTATTCCCTTTTATATAAAATTGTTTAAAGTTTACTAAATACACATCTGTAAGTGCACTTAGAAGTTTAGTCAACATTTTCTCATTTAATGTGAAAGGTTAAACGAAGTGAGAAACGTCTACACAATCCTTCCAGGGGATCTTAACCTCAAACTGAAAGTTTTAAAGCTGATTTTTCTTTGATGATTTATCAGTTTTTCAATCATAAATCAGGAAAAGTTTTTTACTTTTATTATTTCATGACTAGTACTTGTTCAAAGTATTATCATAACTTTACAATTAAAGAAACTGTTGTTTTTATGAAAGTTATTCTTGTATGGTAGTTTAAAAATAGTATTTTCTCAACCTCTAAATCTCCTAATTTTAAGTTTGTTTGTTCCTATAAAAGAGCGTAACATCTTAATTTTTGGAATGCAGAGCAAAGTCATTTTTGTAAAGCGTAGAGGAATACATTTTTTTAAACCTTTAAGAACGACAATATCTTCCTTGTTATTGATCAGAGTCTAAAACTAAAGAACGAAAAGTTTTGACTTAAATTTTAACTTCATGGTTAAATGCCACTTCTGACTTAATTTAAACCTGAACTTTAACCGTGAGGTTAAATATTTAACCCTGTGGTTAAATATTTAACTCGTCGCCGAAATCGACGAGTTAAAATTTAAACACAGGGTTAAAATCTTGAAATCCCGCAATCCCTCTTTGTCTATCATCATTCAGCGGTAAGCGGCATTCAACTAATTACGATATATTTAAAAGTTAAAACCTTGATTTAATAAATTTCACGTTTCAGATTAATTAATGTTTGCACGTAAACCCAAAATACGGTTTTAACTGCAGATATGTTTTGTTTTCCGTCAGGGAAAAAATTTAAAATACAGCTGATTACCGATACTTACGTAATAGTTCTCCGTAAATAATTTTCTCTGATTGGTTCAGATTTTTCCCGGGAAGTTCAAATTTAAAATTGAGAAAGTTTAATATTTAAGTAGCTATTCATTATTTTACAGAACTTTTAACCTCGAACTTAAAATTCGTGCATTCTTTAGTTTTAGACTCAGATAAATGTTTCAAGGGTACTGTTGTGATTCGTGCATACCACCTTTGCACTACAATTTACGCTCACAGTCCCTTTAAGAACAATGTCGACGCAAAACTTTTTATGGCGTCCATAGGAATATCGCGAGGTCAGAGTGATACAAAAATAAAAGTATTAAAAATGAAATAATTCTTAATTTTTTATTCTTCAGTCATAGTGAGACCAGTTAATCAGACTTAGCAACTCATCAAAACAGAAAATGTCTAGAATAATAAGAAATAAATATTGTTTTGACTGCTGATGTTATATGAAATCTTTGATAAGTATTATTAGAATTGGCAGCCTTGTATTTCCCTGAACTAGCTTAAAACGTTGAAACCTTTATAAGCATATTCTAAGGTTCTAGTGCCAAAACAAGAACATCATTGTTTTTTCAAGTTTATTTCTAAAATTGAGCGCGTACTTAGTGCTAAAATTCTAAACAATATATATATATATTTATCTTGTAGCACTGTAATAATTTTATAGTAATATATTTAAGAATGTATGCCTTTAACATGTTGATGTGACAACATGGGTTTTAACCTTTTCTTTCATATTTGGTACAGTGAGAACCAGATATAACTCTGAAATATGAAGACGACTTTTATGCCTTTGAAAAGTCCAATAAACGTGACCCACAGGCTCACAGCCGTTGTGAAGTGTAATTATACCCTTTTCACTTGATAAGTTACTAGTTAATTGTTGCTCTAATGTCGTCTTTGTATTCCACAATTTTCTATTTCTTACTGTAGAATCTTAAGTAATTAATCTTAATTCTTTTAATTTGAACAATGCAAGTCATTGAAATTTCGATTTTTGCACTCCCTTAAAACATTTCATGAATATAATTCAAGAAACTTAAGTTTTTTTAATTTCCATTTTTTCTGAATACCACTGTATTAACTTCATTTACCTTTGGTTATGTTTAAGCTCCTGATAAGGTTCGGACTGTGTTATTCCCTTGAAACAAACAGGGACTGGAACTTGGGAACATTCTTCCCAGGATACATGGATACATTCATTCCTCTCCTCTACACTACACTCCTAGGATGGATACATTCATTCCTCTCCTCTACTTTACACTCCTTGGATTCAGGGATACATGAATTTATTTACACTACACTTCACTTCCCGCTAGCTTCTATATACTAAGTAAAAATTTTTTCTTTCCTTGAAATGGTATTCCTATGCTGTAGATATGTACAATTACTACTCAAAGCTATATAAAAGATCAATTCTTTTTCAATTTATTTACACCACTGTTTGTTCTGGTACAGGATATACCAATAAAAATGGGAATTAAGTGACGACTTCTATATCGTCTTGTTCCGTCAACACAATTTTAGCAGTATCTCCGTTAGAACAGCTGAAACTACTAGACTTTGGGAATTCCAAAATGTGGTCTACCATTTTTACATCATTAAAATTGACGGAGTTATGGAAAAATCAGAAGACATACAATCTTTTTAAGAAATACTTTTTGTCATTTTATCTGCATCAACTACGGATATAGTCGTCTCTCAATTCCAATGTTTATTGGGTCACCCTGCACTTTAAACTTTAGATTTATATTAGTGTATGTTTTACCTTCACAAGAATAGGAGTACAGGCAGTGTTAACCAGGGTCATTTTTTCCAGGTTTTTATCCACGGTTGGATAAAAATAGTCTTGCTCTTCCTCGCATACAATCCTAAAAAATAACGTAAAATTATTTTCTAAAAGGGAGTGTTCGCGAAAAATATTGGGGTTATTGAATCTGGAATCGATCGCCAACAATTTTACTTCTATGTTTTGCGTCTGTAATAAAAAAAACAACGTTTGTCCCTTACAGCAACCAGGACCATAATCAAAATGTAAAGCAATAAATCAATTTCATACAAACGATTCTGTTTGGGAAAAAGTAAATAAAATACTGAAATGATTACAGGATACTACATATTACCTGGGGAGTGCAATATTTACAGGATACAGGATATTAACCTGGGGACTGCAATGTTTACAAGATACTAGATACTAACCTGGGGACTGCAATGCTTACAGGATAAGGGATATTAACCTGGGGACTGCAATGTTTACAGGATACTGGATATTAACCAGGGGACTGCAATGTATACAGGATACTGGATATTAACCTGGGGACTGCAATGCATACAGGATACTGGATATTAACCTGGGGACTGCAATATTTACAGGATAGCTGGATATTAACCTGGGGACTGCAATGTTTACAGGATACTGGATATTAACCTGGGAACTGCAATGTATACAGGATACTTAATATTAGCCTGGGGACTGCAATATTTACAGGATACTGGATAATAACCTGGGGACTGCAATGTTTAAAGGATAATAGATATTAACCTGGGGACTGCAATGTTTACAGGATACTGGATATTAACCTGGGGACTGCAATGTTTACAGGATACTAGATATTAACCTGGAGACTGCAATGTTTACAGGATACTGGATATTAACCTGGGGACTGCAATGTATACAGGATACTATATATCAACCTGGGAACTGCAACGTATACAGGATACTAGATATTAGCCTGGGGACTGCAATATTTACAGGATACTAGATATTAACCTGGGGACTGCAATGTTTACAGGATACTGGATATTAACCTGGGGACTGCAATATTTACAGGATACTGGATGTTAAACTGCGAACTGCAATGCATACAGGATACTAAATATTAACCTGGGGACTGTAATGTTTACAGGATACTGGATATTAACCTGGGGACTGCGATGTTTACAGGATACTCCTGGATTTCACAATCTTGACTAGTTGTGTTTACACAGTTATATTTCCCTTCAAGAAACTGTTCTCCAGCACTGTTTAGAACCCATTTCTCCTCACAAACCTAACCAAAACCATATTTTATCAACTTCGAGAAGTAGTTGAAAAATACTATAGAAAATGTCGGAGCTTCGAAAATTATATTCATAAAACTTCAAAGTTAAAACTATTTTTTTTAACAACATCAGACAGTATCTTTATAAATTCCCCAAATCAACTAATTACCCCCCCCCCCTTCTTTACAAAAAAAGATTTTAATCTAATAAGACTTATCCAACGTTGGATTGAAAACAAATTTTTACCAAAAAAAACATATTTACCTCTTTTGTAACATTTAAACACTGTGGAGTGTAGTGAGTCTCTGTAAGATAATGATTCCCAACAGATCTACATACTTTACTGGTGTACACACTGTTCTTTACAGCATCTTGTCTGACCTACAGTACATAATGTTTACTGGTGTACACACTGTTCTTTACAGCATCTTGTCTGACCTACAGTACATTATGTTTACTAGTGTGCACATTATTCTTTACAGCATCTTGTCTGACCTATAGTACATAATGTTTAATAGTGTACACACTGTTCTTTACAGCATTTTGTCTGACCTACAGTACATAAAGTTTACTAGTGTACACATTATTCTTTACAGCATCTTGTTTGACCTATAGTACATAATGTTTACTTGTGTACACACTGTTCTTTACAGCATTTTGTCTGACCTAGCGTACATAATTTTTAACAGTGTACACACTATTATTAACAGCATCTTGTCTGACCTATAGTACATAATGTTTACTATAGTGTACACACAGTTCTTTACAGCATCTTGTCTGACATACAGTACATAATGTTTACTAGTGTACACACTGTTCTTTACAGCATCTTGTCTGACCTACATAATTAATAATTTATAATTTATAGTATTTATATTTTATGATTTTGTTAACTTTGATTATAAGGAACAGATCAAAACCATGAAATTAAGAAACATAACAAAATATATGCATGTACATGTTAGACCTTAAATACCTGAATTGTACTTTGCTTAGTTTGACAATCAATCTTTGGCGTCAGCTGACATTTAAACTCTTCTACTGTACTGCAAACCTGCTCTGTCTTGGTCTAAATATGAAATAAAAAAAAATTAAGAGTAAATCATTGAACGAAACTCCCGAGCTCCCTGTTTGGGGTCGAAACATTTGTGTAGAGTTTAATTTAAGAAACAACTAGATTTTAAGAAACCAAATAGAATAATATTTATGAATAAATATATTGGTATCTACAATACATTTATTAAACTGGGTTTCTTCATGTCGATACCCTCTATTAAGTTTCGGGCTCTGGGCCGGGGGTGAAAATGATCACTTAATCATAAATAAAATGTACGGTGTGCTTTTAGCAAATAGTAGAAACTTTAGACATGATGTACATGTAGTAATGGATTCCAGTACAGATTTGTTTAAGTTTAAGTTTAAAAAAACCAGCCTCATGTTAATGTAGATACTTCATGTACATTGTACATCTATAGATATACTTTGGGTGTCTGTTTGTAACCGATGAACCCCAAAACGGCTGAACCGATCGGGCCCTAATTTTTTGTGGGATCTGAGCTCAAAACCTTAGAATGGGATATCCTTAATCCCGATCTGTTAATTAATCTGGAGATTAAATTCATGAGGACAACATGCAATACTTAATCTGGAGATTAATAAGGAGTGGATCAAGCATTAATCCCGATATCCACCATTCTAAAGTTACCAGCTCTGGAGATTAATAACAAGCCTTTTTTAATCTGGAGATGAAGAGAAAAAGAGGAGATCAAGCATAAATCTCGATATCCACCATTCTAAAGTTTTCAGCTCTGAAAGTACGCCAGGAAAGGATAATAGATTATTGTTATCAAGAATTAAATTATATTTTGTTGAGAAAAAATTTAAAGTGAATTCAAAGCAATTCAAATTCCAAATTATTTGTTTAATAAAATAAACTTTCAGAGACAATAAACTAAATAAGAATTGTAAAGAAAGTCTTTGAATTCAAGAAAAAGTTTGTAAGAATAATGTTTTTGAATAATTCAAGAAACAAAAAACGTCAAACGACATTGTTTTTTTTTCCTTTAAAAACTTTAATTGGAAATTGGAATTAATTAAAAATAAAACAAACAAATTTCGGACAAAAAATCATTTATTCTCATTTCGTTTTAAAGGGAGTGTTCGCGAAAAATGAAAGGGGGTATAGGCTTAATGCGATAAAAAGCGCTTTTGATCGCTACTAATCTTACTTCTATCTGTTGCGTCTATAAGGAGAAAATTGTTAAAAACTTTCAATTTGGAGAATTCAGAAATACACTCAAGCTTTATAGAATTGTTTTTTTATAGAAATAATGTGTAATATAGTAGTCAGCTGTATATTTTTTATACATATCTAATATAAAGTACAGTACAGAGTTACCCACAAAGGATGAGACTGTAAAGGCGACCCAAATCGTTAAAAATATGACAATTTAAAGCTTGGTTTTCTGCCTTTAATTTAGTATTTCACGGTGTGCTAAATGAGTAAGTACAAAAATATGCAAGAATCACACTTCAGTATTTAATCACTTTGTAAGAAACCCTGAAGGTAAGAAAAAGGAATAAAAGTTCCGTAAAATCCTCCCTGAAGTCCCATCCTTTGTAATTTTGGGTTACCCTGTATTTACAGTTATAATATCTGTTTGTTTTACTTTGTATGTCCGATCATAACTCAAGAACCCCTTGACCGATTTGCCTTAAATTTTGATTGTGGAACTCGGAAAAACCACGGGAAATTTCTTTGCTTGGTTTTAAATTCTAAGTTGAGTGGGAAAATAGCTAAAATCGTTTATGACCAAGCGCTTATGATTATTTATGACCAAACGCGGGTAAACGGCGGGAGTAACTACGAACTGTCCCTGAAGATTTTCCTATAAAAGTCAACCCACTCATTTACAATTTAAACCATAGCTAAACACATTTTTGTGATTCATCCGAGGTACCACAATCAAAATTTTAGTCAAATCGGTCAAGGGGTTCCAGAGTTAAGATTATTTATCCAAACAAACAGAGATTGCTACTTTATTATCTAAAACTTTAACTGTAGAGACAGAAACGTTCACAGAATACCTTTTATGTATTCAATAATAGATTAGGAAATTAGATTTTATATAAATAAACTAAAAATATTTAGATATATCCTCATCTCCATGTTGTATGTGACATGTCACATAACACATTTGTGCAGTACAGTAGCTGAAAGTTTTTATAATATTTGTGCAGTACAGTAGCTGACAGTTTTTATAATATTTGTGCAGTACAGTAGCTGACAGTTTTTATAATATTTGTGCAACATGTATCCCCAGAGTGTTCTTCTTGAAAAATATTGGAGTGTACGTTGTACATGATAAAACTGTAACTTACAAATTGTTTGTATGTTTGTGTAACATATATCCCTAGAGAGTTCTGCTTGAAAAGTATTGGAGTGTACTTTGTATATGATAAAACTGTACCTGACACATTGTTTGTATGTTTGTGTAACATATCTCTAGAGTGTTCTGCTTGTAAATTACTGGAGCGTACTTTGTACATGATAAAACTGTACCTGACAAATTGTTTGTATGTTTGTGTAACATATCTCTAGAGTGTTCAGCTTGTACAGTACTGGAGTGTACTGTGAGATATCTACACATTTATCTCCTCCTGCTGTACCTGTACACCAAACCAGGCACACACTAAAAACATATTTTCAAATTAGTAAGCAAAGACGCAAAGGGGGGCTATGGGTGCTCTCTGCCCTTCTGGATCAGAAAAATCAATGGTTTCCAGTTATTTTTTAAGGCCCTAACGGGTGCTGAGCCCCCTTGGAAAGAACATTTTAACATCCCCCCTGAGCCCGCGATTTAAAAACTTCATCTCGAGTCGTAATTCCTTAAACCCGACTTTAAGACCCAATCTTCGACCCTACTCTGATGACAGCTTGTGTCACGTGATTGGCAGCTGCAAGATCTTCGACTCGACTTAAGGAGTTAGGCCCAATGAAAATTAAACCGACCTTGGTTGGTTTTAGTAGAGAATAAGGCTCAATATTGAGTCTTGTTCTCATAAAAACCCGGAATGCGTCAATTCCTACCATGAAAATCCGCCAAATAGATAATAAACCGGCTTTTTTCAACTCAACTCTGTGGAAAATAAGATGCAGCTTGAATCCAAAAGCTCAAGCCGTAAATAAGGTCCAACGACAGCTTAGACCGGAGCCGTATTATCCCGAATTTTTTAAATCGCGAGCTCTGACAAAATTAACTAGACCACGCCATAAAGAAATCATTGTGAGTACATTTCTTTAACATTGTTTTTGAAAAGTCTTTAAAAATTTTAAATCTATAAACTCTAGACATTGGACAGATCTCATTTGTTGTAAACTGTTTAACACCATTTAAAGTTCTCTGACAAAATATACTCTCACTTTTATTTTCTCTTTATCTCTAAAATCATTGTTTTGTAGTAACTATAATACAGACATAGCTCTCTTGGGACACAATGCATCTGGGATAAGAGAGTGGAAGATTTATAATTAAATGTGCCGTGCCCCCCCCCCCTCACCCCTCCCCTTCCTTTTCGTTCAAAGCTCAATTTTGCGGATCTAACATACGAGGTGTGCACAGAGATCCAAAAGTTGCAAGATCTTACGTAAACATTTACGAGAATTTTGTCAATTAATTCTTAAATACGATTTCTACAATCAAGTGATTTATATTACTAAAATGTCTAGAGCTATACAAAAAATTTTGGGTCAGACGATGTTCTTAAATCAAAGGCCCAAGGCATTGCGACACTTTAAAATTGGTCCAGCCTTGAAAATTGATGCAATTTTGCTTCGCAGTTTGAATCTTTGTGTGTAATCAATAAGTTTCACTAAAAAATTGAGGGTTACTAGAAGAACACTCAGTCCTGCATTTCTTTTTTTGAAAGTTCACTTTACCGGAATACATTTTTACATCAGTTGATGTCAATCAGATCTTTGTTGTAATGTAAGGAGAGTTCTCTAGAAAGTATATCAGAGCTTTTTTCAGAATAGTCTCAAACGTGATCCATCAGAGTCTGTTTTAGACTTCTTAAGAGCGATCAAAAGAAATGATAGATTGAGTATTTAATGTAGGAAGGACATTCGAGGATTTTTCTGGTTTTGATTTACATTTGAGATCCATAATCAATGTTATTTTTAAAATTGTGCTTTACAACTTTGTTTACAAAGCATATATCAAGCTGCATGTCTGACAAACATACTTCTTGAACCCTTGCAAATATGGTTCGAAAAATATTCAAAATTTTCTTCCATTTTTGGGGTCAATTGATGGTTTTCCCGCATAGACAAGTTATGATCCTTCAAATATTAATTGTTTTTCTTTTAAATCCTATAAACCACCATTAAAGTTCATTAAAACGTTTCAAAATGCACTCAATCTCATATGTTGCAGGGTTCTTCTTGGTTTTGCACCGTCTGATAAAAATATTCTTGGGTAACCGAGCCTTGAAAGTGTCTTAACTTTTTCTGGTCAATATTCTAGATAGTCCTATGATATGATAACGATAACACAACAACAATCTGCTTGACACCAACCTAACCAAAAATGAATCCGGTGCATCATAGATAAAGTGAGCTTTTAAAAACAATTTAGAGCTGAGACATCTAAAGGTTAAGTACCCCCAGGAAAATTTTAGCTAAACCTATTGATCACACCTCGTATCAAAGAGTGTGTTAAAAAATTGTACGGATTGAATTGCTGGCTCAAAGTTAGACTTTTACAAAGTGAAAAGGGAAGCACACGGTAAACTAGAGGTCCTGGTAAGCCTTCACTATAGAACCCATTTTCACCACTTCGTATTTTATATTCTTTATTTTTTGCTGTGCATATCAAACATTACAGCAATATGAAGTCTAATACACAACTTTTAATGGATTTTGAATTAGATATCAAATAGTTTGAAAATAGTTTGAACATGATGAAATCAGAGATTGTGACAAAAACTCCTCTAGATTCTAGTTGATGGGAGAAAACGACGAAAACATTTAACAATTTTGGGACGTATTTAGCTAAACTAATTTTTTAATTCTAGTTAATTTGAGAAAACGACAAAAACATTTAACAATTTTGGGACGTATTTAGCTAAACTAATTTGTTAAATTCTAGTTAAATTGAGAAAACGACAAAAACATTTAACAATTTGGGAACGTATTTTGCTAAACTAATTTTTTCAAGAGAACGATTTTGGTTTCGTCTTAATTTCTAAGTTTTGTTTCTATAACCGTATACCTGAAATCACATAAATGTTAAAATATTATTAATTAAAACTAAATTTGAATGACGATTACTAAAACATATTTAAAGATTAATAATTTTAAGGTTTTTACCGGATGACCTGAAAAGAAAATGGTTATAGAAACAAAACTTAGAAATAAAGATGAAACCAAAAATGTTCTCTTGAAAAAATTAGTTTAGCAAAATACGTCCCCAAATTGTTAAATAATTTTGTCGTTTTCTCAAATTAACTAGAATCTAAAGAAGTTTTGTCACAATCTCTGATTTATGATAAATATACATATATATATATATATATATGCAACTTGATGTTTTAGACCCTTGATATTTCAAACTATGAATTCTATTAGATCAAATAGTCTAAGTATACAATTTAAAAGGTTTACACGATCAGGGTATAAAGAAATTGGGGTAAGAACATTTATGCTTTTGATATAAACTCAGTTTCTGTAATAGAAGTCAAATCCTTCAAAAGTTCCGAGCTCTAATAAAACTTAAATCTTAATGAAGAAAAGAATAAGAACCAACAATTGACGAAAGAAACTAGCAAACATGAAATAAATTCTAGATTGCCCAATTATGAATAAAAACAACTTAATTATAAAACGATTTATAAGTAATTAATCCCTTGTACCATGTAACACGCAAACATGCTGTTTAAACTATGTAATATATATAATATCTCAATTTTTGGAGCTTTAGAAGACAATGAAAAAACCAAAACTTTTTATTATTATTTTTTTAAATGGTGGTTTCTCTAAAAAGTGATTTGTAGATTTCTTGCTACAGAAACATTGGAGGAATTGTATTAATTAAGCACTCTACAGGCTAGTACAACGCACGCAAATCTGACCGCATAAAGTCTGACCGCGTCAACCTTGTTGCACCGGCTAATTGTGTCCATAAAGCTAGGCACAGTACAAACTGGGACAAGAAAGGTTGACCCGGCTCGGAAATTTAAATGTACTACGGCTGCCCGTAGTACATTTAATATTTCAAACTGTCTGATCTAATCTTTCATGTTGCAGTAAACCTTTAATATTTCAAACTGTTTGATCCAACATAATTCAAATAGTTTGAGATATTAAAGGTCTACGACATGGGGTTGCAAAGATATGGAGAACTCAGTTCCTATATTAGAAGTTCAAAATTTTTTCATCTCAAGGGCTCTTGAATAAGAGGAGTTATGATTGTAAACATAAAAAGTTTTTAATTTTACTTTAGTTTTACCGTGATATAATTCTTAAGGGTAAACTAGAGGTATGGATTAGAATTCTACCGAGTCTGAACTTTCGAACCCATTTTTAGCCAAAATAATAATGAAGAGATCAAAATATGACAATAAATATTCCGATACAGACAGGTCACAGGATGCACTTCGTTGAAGTTAGTTTTACGTTACTTAGTTTCGCATGAATGCATGTTAAACAAATTAAGAGGTTAAAGCTTCATAATTCTTTCTATTTTTTCGATATTTATATATTTTGTACCAGGCTTTTAGGGCGCTTCGCACCCATCTTCTATTTAAATTGTGAACATGTTCTTTTTGTTAACATTTTAAAACAAAGAAGACAATTTTTTGCGGATTTTCAAAAAAAAAATTCGCGGATTTTCAAGAATTTAATTTTTTTACAAAATTAAAAACCTTTAAAACACATTTTTTAAAATTTTTATCATTCATAAACCTTCCCTGTGGTCACGTGATGTCCCCGAAAAATTTGGGCCCGATCGGTTCAGCCGTTTTGACGTTTATTGGATACAAACAAACAGACAGACAAGCCAAATTTATAAATAGATTAATCTCTCCAGAAAAAGGGTTGCGTATTTCAGCAAAACCTGCAACAAATATAACTGAATTCAACATACATCAGAGGAGAAAAACCTGCAATATTGTTCAAGATTAACTCCCTAAACAATTGGTCGATTTTATAATATCTGTTAAAAAAAGGTAAAATTTGAATTTGTTAAACATTTTTAAATTACTTAAAAATGTAAGAACTTCATTGCATTGTATTGGTATAAAATTTTTATTTCAATTGAAAGGAGACTAATTATCCCCAACATTTAAAAAAGATTTTATATTATCAAAAAATATCAAAAACGGAAATCTTAGAAACAGAAATGATTTTTATATTCCTAGAATAAAATCTATTAAAATTGGACTGCTCCCCCCTCACAATTTCCCTAAATTATGGTATTAAAATAAACGACACTTTTGTAAGCGTTCAAATTTCAATCTTATTTCGAATTTTATTCAGAATTTAATAGAAAATTTTTATCAACAGAACAAATGTTTTAATTCTAACACATGCTATGTTTGCAAAAGAATCGAAGAAAGTAAAGACGACTTTACAGAGAAAAGAATGAAAAGATTAAAAAGAGTAAAAGATATAATCAACAATAAAGGATGTTAAAAAACAGCGCGAATTGAAAATTTCCTTAAAAATGCCCGTTTTTCATAGAACCTATATCTCTTTCACACTCCATAAAGCTTTTTTTTACTTCTTTTAACATTACAAATAAATTTGTAGTTTCAATTTTGTATGTTTTTTTGTTATATTTCATAAATAAATAATTTTTAATTTTACTTTTTTATCAGAAGCACTCAATGTATGACATTTTTTTTACAAAATCAACCAAAGGAATTGAGTCTTTGCCCCAAACTAAATTTTCTAATCCATAAATCTTTTCAACCTGATGGTGTAAACCTTTAAGATTTCAAACTTTTATTTAACACATATCATTCGGATCATTCTTAAGGACATTTTTGAGTGGTTGGATTTCATAACTAAAATCAAAACTAGAACAGTCACGAGGTCACAAAGTCGTAGTAAAAATGTACCATACAGGAACTGAGTTTTGCCTCAAACTCAAAGTTTCTTATCCGGCCCTGTATCTTCATAACCTAATGGTGTAAACCTTTTATAATTCAAACTTTAATGATTTGATCGAACAGAATTTATAGTTTGAAATATCAAAGTTTACACTATCAGGTTAAAAAATCCGAGTTCAGTTTAGGGAAGCGTAATTGAGAGAAAAATATTCCTATAAATTTCCGGATATGTTTTTTTAAAGGAATAAATAGGCGACGTAGAACTAATTACCCCATTATTATATTATTATAAATAATGACTATTGTTGAGAACCTATTATTGTGAATAATGGTTTATGCTTAGAAACTGTTTATCCAAAGCTAGATCATCAAAATGAAAATCTTCATTTGCTGTTTCCTTTTCCATTCCTTGTAATATTCTCTTCCATTTCTAGAATTCTCTTTCATTTCATATATTCTCTTTCATTTCATATATTCTCTTTCATTTCTTATATTTTCTTTCATTTCTTATATTCTCTTTCATTTCATATATTCTCTTTCATTTCATATATTCTCTTTCATTTCATATATTCTCTTTCAATTCATATATTCTCTTTCAATTCTTATATTCTCTTTCATTTCATATATTCTGTTTCTTTTCTTATGTTGTATTCTCTTCCATTTCTTATATTCTCTTCTTTTTCTTATATTTTTTTCTTTTTTGCATTTAAATTTCTTAAATTCTTTTCTTGTCCTTCTATTATCTTCCATTTTTCTGAAATCTCTTCCTATATATATCAGTAATTCTATCCTTCTAACTTTGGTATACATATTTAATCAATTGGTTAATTATGTCCGTATAAGGAAACTTTTCCAAGGGTGACTTAACATTTTTCGACATTCCAAAAGGGGGGGAGGGGATCACGAAAATCATAGTTTTTACTTTTCCTCCAAGGGGCTGAGACCCCATAGCCCCTAATTCTGAATTTACCATCCTCACCATCAAAAATAGTAATTCCTTTAAAATAAATGTATCTCACCAAATAAAAGATATACTCCAAACCATTTCTAACTAACGACTGTCTACTTTCGGAATCCATTTTCAAATCATTTTTCCATTGCACAATATCTACTCCGTATCTTTGTCTTAAGTTTTGTGCTCTGGGATTAAGTTAAGTTTGTAATCGGTTGAACTGGTTTAGCCTGTTGATCTAACCTGCCAAAGCCTGGCTGTGTTTAAGATTGTAATTCAGCTGTAAACTTCAACCAGGCCTCTTCAGGGGTATATGTTCCTCCTGTATGAGAAGGTTTTTACTTCCCCTGACATCTTTTCTCCAACCAGGCTCACCAGAACTCCTTCCTCTTCCTGTCCTTTTTCACCTTAGAAGGTTTCTTTCTCCTTCATGGTGCAGGCTTGGTAACTGATGAGAATATTACAGTAGTCTGAACTCAGCTTCTCAGCTTCCAGAACCATCGTGGCCCAAATCACATCTAGCTCAATTTTTGAATTTCTAATATGTATCCGGATATATTGACTTTTCTCATACGTGTGAAGAGAAGCTACGAGGTCACAAAGTCTTACCAGTGATGTCGCATAAATGTTACCTTCTCCTTCTATAGTTGGCAGTGTCTAAAGACGAGAGAAAAACAAACACAGGGAAGTTTACAGGGAACAGGTATTCAAAACCTTCCCTCGGGTAACCTCGGGTAACAAGGAGTGTAATTTTCGAATGTCTTAAATATCTAGATAACTAGACTTTTGGGGCGCTTCGCGCCCATCTTCTATGTCAATTTTTAATTGCGGCTTTATTATCTCTTTGTACAGTAAAAAACAAAAACCAGAAAAAGTTTGCGGATTTCACAATATTTTTTGGTCCTTTTTCAAAATTTTACAAAAATTAAAAAATCTTTTAAATACAAATTTTTGAAATTTTGATTGGGGAACTCGGGCAAACCACGGGAATGTTCTTCACCTGTTTTTGAAATTCTAAATTGAGTGGGTCGACTTTAACCGTGAAAATTTAGTTTACCGGTAAAATCGACCAAGTGTGGGATTAACTTTGAGTATTCTGGGCAGCGCCGGGTTCCCAATAGGTTAAATAATTGTGTTTTTGCAACAAACTCTGTTTTTCTAATCTCTAATTCTTTGCAACTCAATGTTGTAGACCTCGGATATTTCAAACTATGAATTATGATGGATCAAATAATCTAAGTTTGAAATATCTAAGGTTTACGCCAAACGGTTGCAATAGCACAGTGTGATTTCTGTACCCCCCCCCCCTCTGTCTCCCCTTCCAACAAATAAAATTATTTTTGATTTATTGCATTTTGTGTTTCTATTTTCTGGTGGTTAATCAAGTAAGTATAAATCCAGTTGTCTGTATTTAGTCCCGATATTTCTCCGTGATCTCCGGGCCTCAGTTCCTACCAGATACTCCGGAGAAAATTTCCGCGGAGAATCCTCAAACCTGGAAACTCAGTCCTACCTAAAGCTTCCTCCGGTCGCAATCTAAACCATAATTGATCCGGTCTTTATCTTAACCTTATTCCGGTCATAAACTAAACCTTATTTCAGTCTCAAACTTTATCAGGTTTCAAGCTAATCCTCCTATGTCTTAAGCTAAACCTTACTCCGATCTTAAGCTGAACCTTACTCGAGGTCTTTAGTTGAACCTTACTTTGCTCTTACGATAAACCTTAACTATTAAGCTAAACCGTACCGTGTTGCAAGGTAAGTAATTTAACAATGATTCACTGTTAGATAAAATCTTAAAAATTGAATAAATAAATTTTAAAATTTTCATTTTCATAATTCGAGAGGAACCAAACATAATTATGCATCATCATATTTTCTATTTAAAATGTAGTTAAAGGAACTGTAAGCTAATTTCATGCTATTCTCCATGCAAAGCTGGCAATGCCCCAATTACCAGGGTATTGGGTAGCCTTTAAAACCTTTATCTGACCAATAACATGGAAAATATTGTCTTTTTTTTACATGACTTTCTGCATAAGAAATGCGCAAATCACTTTTGTAGTGAGTCTCTTTAAACCAAAATCTGGGTTTATTAACATGTAAAACAAGTAAACAGTAGTGTTTATGTTAAACTTGAACGTCTCGAATAGTCTTCTAAATATTCATTAAAAGATAAAAATTAGGTTGGGAACCTAATTATTTACTAAAGATCTAAACACTCTTTCAACCGAAGTTAAGAACACTCCCCTGCAGGTTTCTATCGAGTTCCCCAATCAAAATTTGAGGCAAATTGGTCAAGGGGTTCATGAGATATGATCCGACATAAAAACTAACAAACCAAAAAAAACAATAAAAACGTATTATAGAAAAACCAAAATACCAAAAAAAACAATTAAAACATATTATAGATAAAAGATATCAATAACATAATTCTTCTTTTAAAAAATCAATGGTTTAATTTAGGTTCCCAAGTCAGGATCCCAGAAATATTTTTAATTAAAAAGAACGGTAAATTTCCAGTTAATTAATTGAACTAGTCGACAATGGTCAAAATTGATGATAAGAAAAAAGCTGGGGGGGGGAGTATAGACAATTGGAGGAATAAGAAAGGAAGAAAGGGAATGGGAGAAGAAAAAGTGAAGGCTGATTAAAGTGAAGGATTAAGAAGAGATAAAGAAAGAAAATGAAGAAAAAGGAAGATGGGAAAAGGAAAGGTGATGGGAACATAGAGAAAGAAAAGGGTAAATAGGAGAAGGGAAAAGTTTCCTTGAAGGAAGATAAGGGTTGACGAAGGATAAGAAGGTTGACGGAGGAGGGAAAGAAAAGAGAAAACAGAAGGAGAAATGTGTCCATTGATGTAAGGTTTCTACGGAAAAGAAAAATTAGAAAAGGGAAAGCGGGAGGGAAATGGCATGAAAAATAATGGAAGGGAAGTGGCATGAAAAAGAATGGAAGGGAAGGGGACATGAAGAAGAATGGAAGGGGAGTGGCATGAAGAAGATTTGAAGAGGCATCAAGAAGAATGGAAGGAAAGTACCATGAAAAAGATGAAAACAATGAAAAATTGTTGCAGATTTTTCTGTTTCAGTGAGGAATGTTCCCCAAAAACTAA
This sequence comes from Eurytemora carolleeae, assembly GCF_000591075.1. Classification (NCBI taxonomy): domain Eukaryota; kingdom Metazoa; phylum Arthropoda; class Copepoda; order Calanoida; family Temoridae; genus Eurytemora; species Eurytemora carolleeae. The sequence goes on from NW_019396159.1 coordinate 24,269, forward strand.
AACCTGTCTAAAAACCTCACTATTTTAAATCTTTCAAATGTTCTACTTTTGATGCTCTGAAATGTTTCTTCTCAAAAAATTAGTTTATATTGATATTCTTTTGGATGACCGGTTTCAAACTACTCTCACTTTATAAACTGTTTTTCTTTGATTCTTTATTCAGATGGTGATACTTGGTAGATTTTCTCAATGTTTAACAAAAGATGAAAGGGGAGAAGAGAGTGTGGTTAAAACGAATGTCATCTATTTAGAAAAGAACCTAATTTCAAAACATAGTTAAAAAGTCTCATTTTTGACAATTTGATTAAAAATTTATTCAAACTCATTTTTATCAACTTAAACGAGAACTTTTCGGTAAATATCTATCATTTATCTATCTATCTATCTATCTATCTATCTATCTATCTATATATCTATCTATTTATCTATCTATCTATCTATTTATCTATCTATCTAAATATCAATTCGTCTTTGACACCTTGGCTTGCATATCTCCTGCAAACAGGAATGTATTTTAATCAAAGTTGCATCCGGTTCCGATATATAGATAATATATAAAGATATGATGTACTTCATTGACGACCTTAACACCTTCTAATAACTGTACGGTTAAAGGAATTGAGCCTTTGCCACAAACTCAAATCTTCTTATCCCTATTTTTTGTAACTTAATGGTGTAAACCTTTGATGTTTCCAAACTTAGACTATTTTATCTAATAGAATTCCTAGTTCGAAATATCCATGGTATACGACATTGTTTTTTTTTGGCAAAAACTCGAATCCTTGGTTTTTGGCTTCTAACACGGTCTTCAAGAGGCGTGTTAAATGACTTGACAAATAAAAGTTTAAATCTACAGGAAACATACGAAACGTAAAAAAGACGGACACAAATCCGTGCAGTCGTCTCTGAAGTCTTATTCTGTATGAAACCCCTTCTTCACAAATATATATATTTCTGCTATGGAAACAGCCCCATAAAGACAAAAATTATTTTATTATTTTCCCGGATAATCAATCAAGAATTGTGAGTGTCCATCCTTATTTTTATTTAAACTTCCTGTACAATTCAAAGTTTATATCCGGCTAATCCTCTAAATTTAAAAATGCCTTAAAATATTTCATAAATTTGGGAAATATTTTATCAGATTTGAAATATTTGAAAAAGTCAAATTTTATAACTTTATCTCTACTTTCTATAAAATAAAATGTCACTGACGGCTATTTTCTACGAAATATGATAGACTCAAATTTTTCAGAAAAAAAAGATAAAAATTATATAAAAGTTTTCCAACAAAATGGAAAACGTGGCAGGGGATGATGAAGCGTCCAACAGCTTCATGATGGACCCCCAGTACTCCATGGAGAACTACTCCATGGTCTATAACAACACTTCTAACTCCTCTAAACTCATTGATCCTGAACTCTGTGGAAACATTACCCCGGAGTATGAGCAGGTGGAGTTTATTATTTACTATTTTTATAACAATTATAAATAAATATAATTTTTTTAACTTTAATTCTTTTAATTTAGCCTGGTAGACTTCTGAAACCTATCATTTTCTACATTTTCTGATGTTATGCTAAATTTTAAACATTTAAACTTATCTGATTTTATTCTTTGTAATTCAATCTCTTTAGTCTATTGTTAATCTAATTTTTCTCATTCGGAGTTTTGAAATTTTAATTTTTATATTTGCACTTCAACCTACTACACTCAGTGTTTAATTCAAACAATTGGAATTAGTGTGGTTCCCAGAGTTAAACTCTCTTAATTATAACTCGTTTTAGCTTGATTTTAGCAAGGGTGTAATGAAAGGAAAGTTAATTGCGGTTGTGTATACTCTGCGTACATTTTGAAACCAGTTCTCTTTGGGCGGAATTTGTAAACAAGAATAGATGCATCAGTGTTCGTTTAGTATCCGAGAAGGTTTATATGACCAGAATATTTCATTGATTTTTTATGTGAAAGATGGATCCCATGTCAGGCTCTAACATCCGTCTTGTGTTTACATTACCGCTCAGAGACAGTACACTGCAGTACAAAAGATGTGTACACTTCTGAAATAACTTTCGTTGCATTAAATACTTGGATTTTAGATCAGGGGCTGGCGAATTTATTGAATAAAGGAAGTGACCCCAAAAATGCTAATATTACCATATTCTAAAGAAAAAAAACAATTTTAAATAGACAAAATTATTTAAGCATTAATACTGATAGTTGTTAACTTGTATTTATAATTCCCAAAATTGGGTTTGATTTATTATTTAGAAATAAGTTAAATATTCCCTTGAATTTTATGAATATATGAGTTCAAATATATAAATATATAAAAATATATAAAAATGTAAAAATATATAAATATATAAAAATATATAAATTCCTCGACTTTTCTTCCCTGAGATGTCTGAGGGAAAAATTTGAAAGTACAATTTTAAGGTGGCAATATGGTGGCAATATGGTGGCAATATGGTGGCTAGTAAATAAAGTACAGATAATATAGTTCATAATGTACTGATAATATAGTTAATAATACAGATAATGTAGTTAATAAAGTACAGATAATATAGTAAATAAAGTACAGATAATATAGTTAATAAAGTACAGATAATATAGTTAATAAAGTACAGATAATATAGTTTTCTGTTTATAATATTTTCTTCAACCCTATAAATACTGGGGGTCTAAATCTATGTAAAGCCTAGGGGGGGGGGTGTCTCACGACCCACCCCTACAAAAAAGCCTTAGAGAATAGATATAGGATTGAAATACATGTTCATAGGCCAATTTTTCAAGGCCAGCTCATTGAAAAAAAAATATAGAGATAACTTTAATAGTTTGGGTGCCAGATATGGTTGAAAAAACGCCAAAAAAATGTTGGGACACATTTTTCTACATCAATTTTTCAAGGGCTTTTAAAAAATATAGTTTTTATATCTGTAGCTTTAGTCACTAGTTATGGGCTATTTTAGATTTTTTTACCTAGACCGAAAATTTTGCCACCCTGTGCCCTACTCTATCCATAAAAAAATATATTTCAAATTTCTACTCATTATAAATAAAAAAAAATCACAATGATAGTGTCAAAAATGAGAGTGCTGGGACAAAACAATAGAGGGAAGGCATCTAACACCCCCCCCCCCAGGCTGCTTAGGGTTAAGAATTAGCTAAGTGTTATAGCTATAAATGGGCTAAATGCATGAAAAATTACGACTGGGTGTTCTGTATTGTTGTATACAAGGTTCAAATGAAAATTTGTTTTACTCCCTTCAGCAATAATTCTTTTTACTATGTCAGCTTATTTTCGGAGAATTTAAACCTTAAACTAAAAATTGTAAAGGAAATTATTTATTTTTTTACAATTTTTATTTACAATTTGAAATATCATTGGGTCACAAGAATGTAAGGATTTGCTAAAATCAGAGTTTGTGGCAAAAACTTTATTTTTTGTTTTGTTTTAAAAACAAAGAAATCTAGTGAATTGCTTTTTCTTAAAAGTCTAGATGTTGTAAGGCTACCGTTTAAAAATGACAGTCATACGACGAAATTGTGGCCTCATAAAATTCAAAATTTTTTTCCGCTTAACTCTGAACTAGACATAAGGATCAAGAAGATTAGATTTATGCGACATTACTGGACGACGTTATGACCTCGTAGCTCCTCTAGTTTTGATTACATGCACAAATATAAGAATAGCAAATTTATCGGGTTACATATTACAAATTTATTCGTCAAAAAAGCTGTTCAGTAACTTGAGGATTCATGGTTTAAAATTTCAATCTTACTTTCTGTAATTTGCATTAGTTTGACGTGTCTTATCATTTAATTAATATTACATTTTATATAAATATTTTACAGTTTCGTAAACAGTTGCAGCTTTAATAAATATCTTCAAAATTCTAAAAATAACCTTCGCTCCGTAGAAAAATTGCTTTTGGACACAATGTTATGGGAAAATATAGAAACTTATATTTTCTAAACCTTGTCTCAAGAAGTATTGTGTAACTCTACCCAAAATTAAGGAACCTGAGAACAAGAACAAAAAAAACTAAAATGAGAAGATTTGATAATATTATGTTATTTGGACAATTATTTTCATTAACCGATAATATAGTAAATAATTCAGAAAATATAGTAAATAATACAGATAATATAGTTAATAATACAGATAATGTATTTAATAAAATACAGATAATATAGTTCATAATACAGATAATATAGTTAATAAAGTACAGATAATATAGTTCATAATTAGGGTTTCCACGAAATGGCTAAATCTTTTGCGCAAATTTTTTTTTTGCGAACTTTTGCGCTATTTTTGCGCATGAAACGCAATGAGTTTTGCGCGGTTTTGCGCTATTTTTTTTGCGCAATTTGCGCAAAACCGGAAATATTTTTTGCGAAAGTTGCGCATGTAACGAAATTTTAGTTTTGCGCAATTTTTTTGCGCAATTTGCGCAAAACCGCAAGTTTTACGCAAAATGTAACTTTTTAGTAGATAATATAGTTAATAAAGTACAGATAATATAGTTAATAAAGTACAGATAATAAAGTTAATAAATTACAGATAATATAGTTAATAAAGTACAAATAATATAGTTAATAATGTACAGATAATATAGTTAATATTCATAATACAGATAATATAGTTAATAATGTACAGATAATATAGTTAATAAAGTACAGATAATATAGTTAATAAAGTACAGATAATATTGTTCATAATTCAGATAATATAATTAATAAAGTACAGATAATAAAGTTAATAAAGTACAGATAATATAGTTAATAAAGTACAAATAATATAGTAAATAAAGTACAGATAATATAGTTCATAATGTACTGATAATATAGTTAATAATACAGATAATGTAGTTATTAAAGTACAGATAAAATAGTAAATAAAGTACAGATAATATAGTAAATAAAGTACAGATGATATAATTAATAAAGTACAGATAATATAGTAAATAAAGTACAGATGATATAGTTAATAAAATACAGATAATATAGTAAATAAAGTACAGATGATATAGTTAATAAAGTACAGATAATATAGTTAATAATGTACAGATAATATAGTTAATAAAGTACAGATAATATAGTTCATAATACAGATAATATAGTTAATAATGTACAGATAATATAGTTAATAAAGTACAGATAATATAGTTAATAAAGTACAGAAGATAATATAGTTAATAAAGTACAGATAATATAGTTCATAATACAGATAATATAGTTAATAAAGTACAGATAATATAGTTCATAATACAGATTACAGAAGTTAATAAAGTACAGATAATATAGTTAATAAAGTACAGATAATATAGAAAATAAAGTTCAGATAATATAGTTAATAATGTACAGATAATATAGTCAATAATACAGATAATGTAATTATTAAAGTACAGATAAAATAGTTAATAAAGTACAGATAATATAGTAAATCAAGTACAGATAATATAGTTAATAAAGTACAAATAATATAGTAAATAAAGTACAGATAATATAGTAAATAAAATACAGATGATATAATTAATAAAGTACAGATAATATAATAAATAAAGTACAGATAATATAGTTAATAAAATACAGATAATATAGTAAATAAAGTACAGATAATATAGTTAATAAAGTACAGATAATATAGTTAATAAAATACAGATAATATAGTAAATAAAGTACAGATAATATAGTTAATAAAGTAAAGATAATATAGTTGATAAAGTAAAGATAATATAGTTAATAAAGTACAGATAATATAGTAAATAAAGTACAGATAATATAGTTAATAATTTACAGATAATATAGTTAATAATACAGATAATGTAGTTCATAATACAGATAATATAGTTAATAATACAGATAATGTAGTTAATAAAGTACAGATAAAATAGTTAATAAAGTACAGATAATATAGTAAATAAAGTACAGATAATATAGTAAATAAAGTACAGATGATATAATTAATAAAGTACATATAATATAGTAAATAAATTACAGATAATATAGTTAATAAAATACAGATAATATAGTAAATAAAGTACAGATAATATAGTTAATAAAGTACAGATAATATAGTTAATAAAGTAAAGATAATATAGTTAATAAAGTAAAGATAATATAATTAATAAAGTACAGATAATATAGTTAGTAAAGTAAAGATAATATAGTTAATAAAGTACAGATAATATAGGTAATAAAGTACAGATAATACAGTTAATAAAGTACAGATAATATAGTTAATAAAGTACAGATAATATAGTTAATATAGTACAGATAATGTAGTTCATAATACAGATAATATAGTTAATAAAGTACAGATAATATAGGTCATAGTACAGATTATATAGTTAATAAAGTACAGATAATATGTTTAGTTTCTATTCTCACATTAATGAGCAAACCACCAAATATTTTACTGCTAAGATCAACAGTTTTGGAATCTTGTAATTTCATGTTTGAAGATATGTTTAATTCACTTCTACTGATAAATTCAAAACTTAGTCCGGTTCATTCAAACTTTGCTTAACTTTTCTTGCATCCAGGAACTTTTGTTTGGATTTTTGCTTTTCAAAAATATAAACCTTCACATTTACAGAATTAAATTTTAAACCCTTTAATAATCCGATAACACGAATCTACCAACTAACTTTCTAAAAATGCACAAACCCAAAACTACCCTGGAACATTTTTTAGTTAGGATTGGCCTCCTTCAAACACAATGGTAACCAAATTCTCAATTTAGAGGAGCTACAAGGTCTCAAAGTTGAGTGCGAGGACAAAAAAAAACTACAGGGAGGGGGCGCTCCCAGCCTGTTTAGGGATAAAACACAATGGTAACAAAATTCTCAATTTAGAGGAGCTACAAGGTCCCAAAGTTGTACCATAAGCTGTATGCATTCCATTGAGTATATGATCCAAAAAATCCAACTCAAAGAACACTCTAAAATTCTCCAGCAATTTTCGAACAATCTTACGTTGTTTGTTGGTTGGTTAGGAATACTTTTCTGTGGGCTCGGTGCGGTTGGATTAGTGGCAAATATCGCCTCAATCTTCACCCTCCTCTCACCGGAAATGAGGAAGCATACGTTCAACCAGCTTCTCGCTGCGCTCGCGTTCTACGATATCATGTAAGTAAACTCTTGAATAAAATGTTGAATATTAATTTTAAAAGAAACTAGTTTTTACGGTTGCTTGAAAGTGAACTTGTAAATACTAAATGGTTTTATGTTTATTCCATTATTTATTTAGTATTTAAAATCATTATATCTTGAGTCTATATTACAGTCGTATTTATGATCCTTCCAAATTTTATGGACCCCAGCTTTGTATAACTGCAGTTTTTTAATTAATTAATAAGAAATATTATTTTTAGCTCTCCCAATTTTTTATATTTTGAACTCCGATATTAACGCATATTTTATTGATACCTATATAAATATGCTTTTAAAATTTCATTTTCACTTTTTACATTTTTCATCTCTAAAGCTAAATTTAGGGAGCCATTTTTGATTTTTGTGAAAATGCATTTCAGAATTATGCCTAGAAATTCCAAGTAGAATACAATTTTGCTTCTGTAAAATGATTTCATAAAAATTTCACAAAATTTCACAAAATTTCACATCCCTTATCGATAGTATTTGATATAAAGTTTTTTTTATAAAATGAGATACCCTCGACTTTTCTTCCCTGAGATGTCTGAGGGAAAAATTTGAAAGTACAATTTTAAGGTGGCAATATGGTGGCAATATGGTGGCAATATGGTGGCAATATGGTGGCAATATGGTGGCAATATTTTCACATATTTTACGTAATTTGCTATTTTGAGCACTTAGAATACTCGATCACTTTTAATCATAATTTTTTTTGCGGGGGGCTCCGTCCCCTTGCACCCACTCCTCTCTTACAAGTTTCGCTCCGTGCTCCCCCCCCCATCACAGTTTTATTTCGAGTTTGGAACCCCTCCCCTGTTCAGGATCGTTTCTCTTATTATTTTTGTTTTATTATATATCTATCTTCATTCTACAGAATTGTTATATCAATATTGTGACTTTCTATTGCGTCTTTGCTACTTCAAAAAAGCGTCAACCTGTTTTCAGAGACATATACCCAAAACAGAGACATATACCCAAAACAGAGACATATACCCAAAACATTGATATAAAAATGATAAATTAACCGAATCCCGTCATGTTTAATTAATTTGACATTAATGCAAGCTTTGTCGTTTACTGTATTTATATATCCGCCTAACACTTTATAGTTTATGAATACATCTACACATCTATCTATCTATCTATCTATCTATCTATATATCTATCCATCTATCTATCTATCTGTAGGTACATAATGTTCAATGTACCTGTACACGCAATGGCAACTATGGAGACTGTGGAAAACTGGTTTACCAACTCATCCTTCCTCTCATTGGTTAGTTTCCAGATATTTATTCACATATAATTAGCGTAATCAAGGTTATAATGCAAGAAAAGTTATTTCAGAGGTGTGCGCATCTTTTGTATTGCAGTGTACTTATGATCAAAATTCGATTTTTTCAGCTCCTTCAGTTAGTATTATACATAAAGCAGAATGTCGTAATGTACGTGTGCATGTTCCAAATTTGATATTGCTTATATATTTAGGATTTTCAGGAAGCATGCAAAATGTACATATATACAACTGTACATATATATATATTATATGAAGTTGTAATTAGAGAGTATGAATAACACTATATTAGTTTTCTGTTAGAATTACAGAGAAAGGCAGAAAACTAATGTTTATGAATAAACTTGTCACGACTTGACAGTATACAGGGAGCTGTAGAAAACATGAGAAATATGTGAGCTCAGTAACGAGACAAGTCATGTGAAATTTCTTTAATCACCTTTATCAACATCGGGTGGGTGCAAAACGCCCACAAACAAAACGTCTAAAATTAAATCGCCCAATCAAACAAAAAACGCCCAGCTTGCATAATTTGCTCAATGGCAAATTTGTTAACATACAGTGACTTTTACTGACCTTATCCAACAACAGATATATAATTTACTAGCTAAAGGGCCCGGCGTTGCCCGTGGAAAAAAAATGAAAAAAAAGTTTTGAAAAAAAATTTCTCATTATTCACTTCTGTATGCCAAGTCCAGTAGCGCCTGATCCAATCAGGGTTGAGCCATGTGTTTGGTTTCTATTCTGAACCAAAATAAATTGGGTGGCGGTAACGTGTATCTAATTCTATCTAGCTCATTATCCAATTAGTGATAAATCCTTATATCGGCGCTATAACAGTAAATGGAAATATTTACTTCTACTGAAACTATGGTGCGGTCCAGCAGCTTGGCCGGCCATATATACGAATGTCTTGTTTTATTATATAGAAGATAGATTATTATGATTGCAAACGTAATTTCAAGTGACCCTCAATTGAAAGAATAACTCGTCCTATTCACAAGGGTACCCTTAAATCCTTGATCTGATCAAGTCTGATAGATCAATGTTGTTGTTTTTGAAAGTTGATTCTTTTATCTTCTATTTCTCTACAAAAGTGTCTTGCGCATTTCTTAGTTTAGAAATTAGAAGAAAAACTTCCCAAGCCGAAGAACTTCCAAGTTAACCTAATTATCAATACAATAAAACAAGACATTCGTATATATTTCCCTCGGGCCGGCCAAACGACTGGACTGAATGTTTTGTGGACACTCATTGAAGAAAACCATAACTCACTTAGTTTGAATATTAAAACTTGAGAATGTGTAAAAGGATTTTGGTTAGCACCCCCCTGGGCCTTAAACCGAGGGTAATGGCCTAGATAATGTGTTTGCGGAGATCATGGTCAGAAAACATTTTGTAAATAAAACTACATCCAACACTAACTTGAGAAATTCTACTTTTCAAACCATTTTCTCACAATGGGGGGGGGGGGGGGGGGGTTGAAAACGTTTTCTTTGAACAAGAATAAAATGTACAACCAAAAAATGATTTATATGTCAAAACTCAAATTCTGTTCCAAAAATTTCTGATTGCCTGAGGACAAGATAGGGTACAAATATATTATGATTTTTGTTTTACCCTAAGTTAGCCTTTTATCCTTAAAACTTAAAACATTTAGGAAATGTTCTGCAAAGTGATAATTCAATGACCATAGATTGCAATAAGAAACGAGCTATTTTCATTTCAAAAATTCATTCCCTTAACCAAGAATTTTATTTTAACAGTCCTGATGTTATTTTGAAACTGTATAATATTTACTGTTGTAGTTTTTATGGATCTAGTATTTGGGACTTGAGTTACCAATGTGTTTCAAAATTGTATACAGCATGGAATACTGCTATTAGAATTCTTTTTAATGTACCTAGAGATACGCATAGGTACTTGATTGAAAGTATTTCACAATGTTTACATGTAAAAACTATGTTAGCTAGCAGATGTGTGTCTTTCTATGAGACTGTTGAAGCAAGTTCTAAGCTTTGCATTAGATTTCTTTCGAATTTATGTAAAAATGACCTTAACACAGTTCTTGGCAGAAATTTATTTTCTATTGCAAATGATTGTTCTGTAAATCCTTCGGATCTTAGTAAAATGTTAGTTAAGAAAAAAATGAAATATTTTGATGTCCGATTGGAACATGCATGGATAGTTCCGGTTTTACAAGAACTTTTAAATACAAGAAAGAATAATTTATATGTTGAAGGATTCGATGATTACGTAATAACTGAAATGATAAATATGTTATGTAATGAGTAAAAATCAATGGTTTCAATCTGTGCATAATTTTGCATATTTTTTCTCCTTTTCTTTTGGAAACCTGTATTTTCCCCAAAAAATTATTGAAACAAATTTAAACTACACCATTTATATATGTATTTATATCTTTGTGTGTGAATAAATCTTTGTAAATATAATATATATATATATATATATATATATATATATTTTATACAGATATATATACATTTTATACAGATATATATATATCATAGGAACGGAAACTACATCAATCTTTACTTCATTTTGTGCCAATGATCCATTTTTGATGACAATGTATATTCCTCTATAGCTAGCTAGAGAACCAGGGATAAATACACAGCCTTTAAAATGTGTAATTTCAAGTTACCCTCCATGCAAAGAGGGCAACACCCGATTTACAATAGTCCACTTTAAACCTTTAATGTGTGTCTTGTTAGTTTATGTGTATTGTGTATTGCATGGTATAGTTCCAATACATTATCTTTCTTTTCGTCAAAAAATTGGTTTACTGTTCACAAAGGCACAGGTTGCAAATTTTGAGCCCTCCCCCAGAAAATTTATATTGTTTGAAATGTTTGAAATCAGTGAATTTATAATGTGAGGAGACGATGATGAAGTTTTTTTTTATGAAATCTTGGTATTTGATTTTAATAAATTAATATTTTCCCCATTTTGCCATTTTTCCACGGATGGTTATTTTTCAAAATTTCTACTGGCTGCTTTTTTCCTTGCTCGCTACCCCCTAGGCGCCTTTATTACATTATCTGAACTTTTTGCTTCAAAAATGAGGTGATATAACCGAATTTAATGTCCCCCCCTCATTCCTGCCTTCCTTCTCTTCCCTGTTTCTACTTTAATTAAACCCCGCAAAAGTAGAGAAAAGAATCAGTTTCAATTTTAATTTGGAGAGAATTAAAATTACAAGATAATTCAGATCTACCATCTTGTTTTTTTTCCTTGAAAAAAAAAAACATTCTACAAAAAATATACCTTAGAAAGGTGTAAATCTTTTCCTGGGATATTAAAAAAAGATGAAAATTGGACACATTCTTTGAATTGTGGACACAGTTTTTAGTCTAAAAGATTGAAAAACACTTTTTTTAAATTTGAATAAAAGTTATAAACATGTACAGGGTGACCCATAAAGGATAAGACTTCAGAGACGACTATACTTATATTTAGGATTTCTGCAACTTTAAACTGAGTTCTTTCGTTAACCTTGTAATTGTCATATTTTATTAGTTTCAGGTCGTATTTACAGTCTTATCCTGTGTGGTTAACCCTGTATTTAAGTCATGTATTTTAAAATAAAGTTTTTTTATTCTTTCTATCACTATCCTAAACAGGAAAAGTTTTTTATTTACTTTTTAAAGTAAACATAAAAGCAATGTACAGGACCGAAATAGCTTAAAAGTTGTTGTGTAGGATTTATTCTTGATAAATGATAAAATATGGTCAATGCGAAGTTTTTATTCAACCCTGACCAATTTCTCTTATATCTATATTTGTAATATTTTTCCTTTTTATTATTAAAGGAATGTTAAAGGACTGTTAAAAGACTGTTAAAGGACTGTTAAAGAACTCTTAAAGGACTGTTAAAGGACTGTTAAAGAACTGTTAAAGGCCTGTTAAAGGACTGTTAAGGGACTGTAAAAGGACTGCTAAGGACTGTTAGAAGACTGTCAAAGGACTGTTAAAGAACGGTTAAAGGACTGTTAAAGGACTGTTAAAGGACTGTTAAAAGACTGTAAAAGGACTGTTAAAGGACCGTTAAAGGACTGTTAAAAGACTGTTAAAGGACTGTTAAAGAACTTTTAAAGGACTGTTAAAGGACTGTTAAAGGACTGTTAAAGGACTGTTAAAGGACTGTTAGAAGACTGTTAATGGACTGTTAAAGAACTGTTGAAGGACTGTAAAGGACTGTTAAAGAACTGTTAATGGACTTTTAAAAGACTGTAAAAGGACTGTTAAATGACTGTTAAAGGACTGTTAAAGGACTGTTAAAGAACTGTTAAAGGACTGTTTTAAGACTGTAAAAGGACTGTTAAAGGACTGTTAAAGGACTGTTAAAGGACTGTTAAAGGACTGTTAAAGGACTGTTAAAGGACTGTTAAAGGACTGTTAAAAGACTGTTAAAGGACTGTGAAAGAACTGTTAAAGGACTGTTAAAGGACAGTTAAAGGACTGTTAAAGATCTTTTAAAGGACTCTTAAAAGACTGTTAAAGGACTGTTAAAGAAATGTTAAAGGACTGTTAAAGGACTGTGAAAGAACTGTTAAAGGACTGTTAAAAGACTGTAAAAGGACTGTTAAAGGACTGTTAAAAGACTGTAAAAGAACTGTTAAAGGACAGTGAAAGGACAGTTAAAGGACTGTTATAGGACTGTTAAAGGACTGTTAAAGGACAGTTAAAGGACTGTTAAAGGACTGTTAAAGGGTTTTTATGATGATCTAAAAGACGATAAATGAACCTGGTGTGGAAGTTTAAATCCCTGCTGATGTATATAAGAATTAAACCTAAACCCCTTCAAATCCTCCCCTCAACAACTTTCAAAGCCATCAAACAAAAAGATTCAGAAACTTTGAAAACAAATTTTTGGCTTTTAGGCAAAAGTTTCGGCGAAAGCCAGAATTAAGCAATATAAAAGTTGTCTTGATTTAGTATTCATTGTTATCTCTGTATGATAATATACGTGTAAGTACCGTACATTGTAAACCCCGGTTCAGTTCAAGTATAGAGCCGACTAGAGCAAGCTGTACGGTTCAGTTCAAGTACAGGGCCGACTATAGCAAGCTGTACGGTCCAGTTCAAGTATAGGGCCGACTAGAGCAAGCTGTACGGTCCAGTTCAACTACAAGGCCGACTAGAGCAAGCTGTACCGTTCAGTTCAAGTACAGGGCCGACTAGAGCAAGCTGTACCATTCAGTTCAAGTACAGGGCCGACTAGAGCAAGCTGTACGGTCCAGTTCAAGTATAGGGCCGACTAGAGCAAGCTGTACGGTTCAGTTCAAGTATAGGGCCGACTATAGCAAGCTGTACGGTCCAGTTCAAGTATAGGGCCGACTAGAGCAAGCTGTACGGTTCAGTTCAAGTAAAAGGCCGACTAGAGCAAGCTGTACGGTTCAGTTCAAGTATAGGGCCGACTAGAACCAGCTGTACGGTTCAGTTCAAATACAGGGCCGACTAGAGAAAGCTGTACGGTTCACTTCAAGTATAGGGCCGACTAGAGCACGCTGTACAGTTCAGTTCAAGTATAGGGCCGACTAGAGCAAGCTGTACGGTTCAGTTCAAGTATAGGGCCGACTAGAGCAAGCTGTACGGTTCAGTTCAAGTATAGAGTCGACTAGAGCAAGCTGTAACGGTTCAGTTCAAGTACAGGGCCGACTAGAGCAAGCTGTACGGTTCAGTTCAAGTACAAGGCCGACTAGAGCAAGCTGTACGGTTCAGTTCAAGTATAGAGCCGACTAGAGCAAGCTGTAACGGTTCAGTTTAAGTACAGGGCCGACTAGAGCAAGCTGTACGGTTCAGTTTAATTATATGGCCGACTAGAGCAAGCTGTACGGTTCAGTTCAAGTACAGGGCTGAAATCATAATTTTAGTCTTCAGTAAGGTTGTCTTATGTTTCTTACTGTACTTTAACAATTTTAAAGTTAAATTTAACTTTTCAATGTAAATAATGTTGAAATTAAAAAGCATAAAAATCGTGTTTATCTTTTGCATTATTTAGATTTATGTATACTTGCTGTACCCGATGTCAGCTGTAGCATTCTGTGCTTCTACCTACATGACACTGGCTGTAACAATAGAACGATATATTGCTGTTTGCAGACCACATCAATACAGAACAATCTCACAGGTAATTATTTGTTCAAATCTTACTAAGGCCAAGGGAGGGAAAAAAGGGTTAGGGGGGAACGAAGCCAACCCCCCCCCCTTCCCTCTGTATTTCCATGTTCTTTAACATTTTTTGACTTTTTTAATCATTACACATTTTAAAAGTATAACCAGCCCAAACCATCAAACACAAAGTAGTCCAGGCTGTTTAAAATAAACTCAGGAGACGTTTCAATATGTAAAATAAAGTGTAGCGGCAATTATATACTAATATAGTAAAGCTCAACAGAGAAATTTCAGATGTGAAATAACAAAAAATCTTCAAACATTAATATGTTATTGGGATGTTGGGTCCATAGATGAAAGCTTGCTGATTTTTAGACCAAACATTTCTATCATGCACTGTGAGCCCTTCATCTATACAATAAAGCTCTTCACTAACATATATGTATACAAGTATTTACATATATGTTCGCTATAGCTTGCCAAACGGCCAAATTAGCTGACATTTTTTGAGGGAGCCCATGCCAGGGTGACATAAACTACTATTTTTTGGAATTAGGGCACTTCAGCTAAAATTATAATTTAAACAAAATAAAGAGCGGGTAGACGGCGAGAGTAACTATGACTTAAAGTGAGTGATCGGCAATGTATGGTTATTGAACTGAGATTGCAGTATTATTGAGAATTTTTTAGGGATCATTTGAGACATATCAGACATTTTTACGGTGCATATTTGTTAAGCATGAGCGCAATTGCGATTCCTAAAAATATTTTTACTGCAATCTCTGTTCAACTACCATACATTGCCGGTCACTCTCTTTAAATAATTATTAATTATATAAACCTGGGGCAATGCCGGGTTCTCCATCTAGTCATATATTAATATTTAAATAATTTAGACAATGACCAACACAAGAAGAATACTCGTCTATATTATCCCAGTAACAGCATTATCATTCGCCCTCAACATTCCTAAATTTATGGAAGTTACAATTACAGAGACCAACGGGACTAATGCTGTAGATCCTAGTCAGACAAGGTTAGTTAAAGTATTTTAGTCCAACTGGACTAATTTGGTGCATCCTAGCCAGACTAGGTTAGTAAAGTATTTTAGACCAACGGGACTAATGCTGTAGATCCTAGTCAGACAAGGTCAGTAAAAGTTAAAGAGCAACGTGACTAATTTGGTAGATCCTAGTCAGACAAGGTTAGTTAAAGTGTTTTAGACCAATGAGACTAATGCTGTAGATCCTAGTCAAAGTCAGTTAAATGTTAAAGACCAACGGGACCAAAGCGCGCGCTTTAAATAATATTCAAATTTAATTTTAAATTCCTATGAAAAACCTGTCTTATTTTAAACTTTGAATATTAATCTAGCAGAATTCATATTTGAAATATTAAAAGGTTGCATATATGTATATTTGTAATTAGATTTTGTGGCAATTGTTCAGATTTTTACTTAGATAATTCACATAAAAGGTTAAAATTGATGCAAAATTTTGATAAAATCCTTGATTTAAAATAACCAATTATATAAATGTTTGGCTATTAATTAGATGTTTTGTTGACGTCAGCAAAATAATTTGTGCAAGTAGAGTTTTGTACAAATATGAATTGGAGGCAAAAAAAACTGGACTAAAATGACACTTTTGGATAAAACAGATTAAGTTTAAAAATTTGTTTAATATTGTTCGAAAATTTACGATTTATTTATTTAATAATGAAGAAGATATTTGATCGATAACATTTCCATTACTTGTAGGAAGGATCCGACCTTCATATTCTGGTATACACTATCTCTAGCTTGGCATCCTACCCTCACCACGGGGATCCTACCCTTCATCGCGCTCCTATACATGAACATGCACATCTTCATCGGGATCAGGAAGAGCAGACAGGTTAGCTCCTTCAACGAGCTTAATGACATTTATGTAGTACTAGCTCAAGTTCCCGGCGTTGCCCGTAGAATTAAAAAAATAATTTTTGATTTCTGAAAAAAAATGATTTTTTAACCTATGTTACCCCCGGGTACCCATGAGTTTTCTCAAAAAATTTCAGCCAATTCGGTCCAGCCGTTTGACGAGCTCTTGCTAACATATATACATACACCCATACACCCTAATGTATATATATTAGCAAAGAGCTTTATCATATGATGTCATTCTAGGATGTCAATGGCATGCAGTTTATCAAATAATACATATTCGTTCAAGGATGTCAATAAATATAATCTTTCAAAGAATTTCAATGAATTGTGTCAAAAATATTTGCTTTTTTAATAAAAAAAAATGTCTTTAAAATTTAGAAAAATGTTGTTGAAGAAAATAAAGACAAGATGTTAACTTAAATGATTTTAATTCACTTCAGCCTACAGGATTAATTATTTTTGTTTAAAACAAGTTTGGGAATACAACGCTTGCGTATTTTATTGGGCTTGTTTATATTCCTCCCAGACAGTACACTAGGTTTAAAGGTTTCTAGTTTGAAAAATAATAATCTAAATGAAGCATTGAAATAAAAAATAAAATAAAAGATGAGAAGTAAACACGATTAAATAAAGAAAAACGAAGGATAAAAATAAATATATAAATTTGACTGAGGTTTCTATTTATTAGAAGCTGAATACACATTGATTAGTAATTAATTTCACAAATATGGGAGAAATAATTACCTTCATAGAGTCATACATGTATACAGCTATAAAATCATACATTCATACAGCATAGAGAGCTATATACATTTATACAGCATAGAGAGAGTCATACATGTATACAGTATAGAGAGTCATACATGTATACAGTATAGAGATTCATACATGTATACAGCTATAGAATCATACATTTATACAGCATAGAGAGCTATATACATTTATACACCATAGAGAGTCATACATGTATACAGTATAGAGAGTCATACATGTATACAGCTATAGAATCATACATTTGTACAGTATAGAGAGCTATATACATTTATACAGCATAGAGAGTCATACATGTATGCAGTATAGAGAGTCATACATTTATACAGCATAGAGAGCTATATACATTTATACAGCATAGAGAGTCATACATGTATACAGCATAGAGAGTCATACATTTATACAGTATAGAGAGTCATACATGTATATACATTTATACAGTATAGAGAGTCATACATGTATACAGCTATAGAATCATACACTTGTACAGCATAGAGAGTCATACATTTATACAGTATAGAGAGTCATACATGTATACAGCTATAGAATCATACATTTGCACAGCATAGAGAGTCATACATTCATACATCATAGAGAGTCATACAATTATACAGTATAGAGAGTCATACATGTATACAGCTATAGAATCATACATTTATACAGTATAGAGAGTCATACATGTATACAGCTATAGAATCATACATTTATACAGTATAGAGAGTCATACATGTATACAGCTATAGAATCATACATTTATACAGCATAGAGAGTCATACATTCATACAGTATAGAGAGTCATACATTTATACAGTATAGAGAGTCATAGAAAACCAATTGCTTGGTTTATTTGAATATCAAGGAAAGAAGAATAGAATTCAATTGCTTGGTTTATTTTAATATCAAGGAAAGAAGAATAGAAAACCAATTGCTTGGTTTATTTTAACATCAAGGAAAGGAGAATAACCAATTGCATGGTTTATTTTAATATCAAGGAAAGAAGAATAGAAAACCAATTGCTTGGTTATATTGAATTTGGAGAAGAGAAAAACCTTTAATCAATGTAACTGGGAAGTATATATTAAAGAATATATTTAAGATCTAGGTGTGTGTATGATATGAGAAAAATAGTGAAATTTTTAGTATTACAAAGTACAAAGAGTAAATAATAATATTAAAATATTGAAAATAATAAAAATAATAATAATGATAATAATAATAATAATAATAAAATAATAATAATAATGATAACAATATTAATTATAATAATAGTAATAATAAAAATAATAATGATAATACTAATAACCAGCTGAAAAAAAAATTGAGTTTTTTAGCCTATGTTACCCCCAGGGGTTCCCTCAACAAAATTCAGCCCATTCGGTTCAGCCGTTTGGCCAGCTAAGCTAACATATTTGCAAATACATATATATATATAGCGAAGAGCTTTATATTCTAAATGATATTTATAGTATTAATGATTCCTTTAGATCCTATCTGGGAGGAGAAACCACAAGAGAGCAAGTGAATCTAATCTAGCGATAACTCTCATATCAATCGTCTTCATGCATCTTCTCTGCAACGCGCTTAGGAATAAACTCATCTTTCGTGTTCCCACTTATTTCGGGTTTATTACAAAGTTTCAAAATTTTAAGATTTCTACAGATTAAACAAAACAATATACTTCCAAAATTTAAAGCCTTCAGCTTTTTTTAACTTTTAAGTTTAAAAAAAAAAAAAAATATTGCTTGCAATTGCATTATTTTAGTATTAACAATCTTACTTGTTAAATTTCCTGCAATCCTTTGCTATAAGCAAATAGCATACAAATTAAATCAATTGCTAAATATTAATCACTTATGCAATAACTACATTGCTTTTTAAAGTTAAAAATCTGATAATATACATTTTTCGTCATTGAAATTGGCCTGTTTTCTAAAAATGTTCCAAAAGTATCCATAGGAAAGTTTTTAAACAAAAAACTTTTGAGAGCTAGATTTTTCCATATATATGAAGAATTTATAAAAAATCAGGGTTTTCCTGGGTGTCATGATTGTTCTGCTAGTTGGTGAGTGTTTTCTTTACAAACTAACTCAATCAATTCAGATTGGAGAAACAGTGAAGTTTCCCTTCTAATATTTTTTTTTTTTTCATTTGGTTTGGAGATGGGCTCTAATCTTTCATTTATCTGTTTATGTTCATGTATCATTCAAACATTTGTGAATTTGTCAAAAACTTTTTTTTCTTTTTCTGTTTCTGTATCCTGTATTCCTGTGTCCATAAATAGATCTATTCCTATGTATTCCTATTTTCCTTGATATGTTACTTAGGTACAGTCACATATACGTTCCTGTATTCCTGTATCCTACCTAGATTTATTCCTGTATTCCTATATCCATACCTAGATATATTCCTGTATTCATGTATCCGGACCTGGATATATTCCTGTATTCATACCCAGATATATTCTTGTATTCATGTATGTATCATACCTAGATATATTCCTGTATTCATGTATCCATACCTAGATATATTCCTGTATTCCTGTCTCCATACCTGGATATATTCCTGTATTCCTGTATCCATACCTAGATATATTCCTGTATTCCTGTATCCATACCTGGATATATTCCAGTATTCCTGTATCCATACCTGGATATATTCCTGTATTCCTGTATCCTTACCTAGATATATTCCTGTATTCCAGTATCCATACCTAGATATATTCCTGTATTCCAGTACCCATACCTAGATATATTCCTGTATTCCTGTATCCATCCCTAGATATATTCATGCATTCCTGTATCATACCTAGATATATTCCAGTATTCCTGTATCCATCCCTAGATATATTCCTGTATTCCTGTATCCTTACCTAGATATATTCCTGTATTCCAGTATCCATACCTAGATATATTCCTATATTCCTGTATCATACCTAGATATATTCCTGTATTCCTGTATTCATACCTGGATATATTCCTATATTCCTGTATCCTTACCTAGATATATTCCTATATTCCTGTATCATACCTAGATATATTCCTATATTCCTGTATCATACCTAGATATATTCCTATATTCCTGTATCATCCCATTCTGGAACTGTGTCAGTTCTCTAAACTTGTTGGATAATATTAGTTCAGAACTTTGGGAAATTTAGTGCTTTGTTGTTAAATCCAACCTTAGTCATCAAACTTTACTTAATCTTATTTTCATCTTTTATCCGAAATTGAAAAATCTAAAATGGTACCCTTGATGTGACTGTAAGCATGATTTCCAGTTGTCACATTTGTCATATTTGCAAAGATGGCAATGTCCGATTTACAAAGGTACCCTTCAAAGCTTTGTCTGATCTAGTATGAATAAGATACCAATGTTTTTGTTTTATTTTATTTTCATTTGCGGTTTCTCTGCAAAAGTGACTTACGCATTCCTTGTAACCAAGTAAAGCACAGAAATAAACACTGTTCGAGTCCGACAAACTACGGTATCTTTCACATTTTTGATTTGATGAAGGGTTCAAGGGTACCGTTGTAATGCGGGCATTGCCATCTCACTTCAGCTTCAGTAGAAGTAAATGTTTCCATTTTCTGCTTAGCGATAATTTAAGGATTCATCTCTAATTGGATGATGAGATAGATACAGTGGTAGGCGATTATATCAATACATTGAAGACGACTTTTTTTCATTAAGTTTTTATTTTTATCAAGATTTTTGAGAATTAAAAGTTTACAAGTAAACAAAGAGAAGCTTTTTTACTTGACATCTTCTCTTGACTTATATGTGTATGATGTGTATTCATGCTGTTTAACAGATGATAAAAATAAAAAATTGAAATCGAAAGTTGTCTTCATTGTATTGATATAATATCCTTCCACTGAGAAAGGTAGATTTTACCGCCACGCAATATCTATTGGTTCAGAATAGACACCAAACACATGACCGAACCCTGATTGGATCAGGCGATAATGGAATCGGCATACAAGTGTGATCTTTGCATAAAGGATCACTTGCAATAACATTTTCAGTATCTTTAAAGAATTGTTTACGCAATATCTGTGGCAAAAAATGTAAAACTGGAAATAAACTTTGAAGATAATTATTGCAAACAATTTTCCTTCGATTTAAAAAAAATCATGTTTTATCAAATTATTTAAAAATGTCCGATAAATATATATATATGGCCAGTAAAATCTGCAATATTGTGAGTGCCTAGTTAGCAATATTTACAGAAAATACACTCACAGCGCGCAAAGACGACCGTGTAAATGCTAGTTGAATCCAGGGAATAGGAATAAAGGGAAAGGAAATGGCGCTGGTCTGGCATGAGAAAGCCAGTCGCACTGCTTTGCAGACAAGTACGGTAACCTTACACACACTCTTCTGGTACAGACACACAACATGACTACAGTCAAGGAAATTGCAGAACAATGTCGTTAATTATAATTAAACTTGAATAACGAGTAGTTCATTGTAAACTTTAATCAAATTATATTCTTTGCATTAAAATGTGGCTTTATAGTGTTGACTTAAATATGTAAATAATATATTACATGCATTCAACTTATTTTTAAGTAAACAATTAACAATAAACTCTCCTAGACTGTACAAATACCGAGATTCTTACGTACTGTATAAACCTACAGTACACACCTTTGGTACGGTAACCTTACACACACTCTTTTGGTACAGACACACCCCCATGACGTTTCCGCCCCCCGGTTGAATCGTACAATATCTTTATTTCTACAACCATTAACAACAAGTTGTGTCTGCGATACAATCTTGCGTACCGTTGTAAATAGAAGATGTTACTCTATGAACGAGGAATCGCTTGAAATTACGTCAAAGCTGCAATTTAACTTTATTTTTACTGAATTGTAGTTTTAAATTTTAAAGTTTTTTTTCCCGTTTGATATTTTTTATAAATATTTTGTGTTTAGATGTTCAGGTCTCCTGCATGAGGGATTATCAGCAGTATATTCCTCCTCTCTGGATTATGTGTTTAGGAATCAAAATATTTAATTATTTAATCTTGTTAATCATGAAACTTCATAAATATTGAACATACATTTAGTTGTGTTGATCATGAAACTTCATAAATCTTGAACATACATTTAGTTTTGTTCATCATGAAACTTCATAAATCTTGAACATACATTTAGTTTTGTTCATCATGAAACTTCATAAATCTTGAACATACATTTAGTTTTGTTCATCATGAAACTTCATAAATCTTGAACATACATTTAGTTTTGTTCATCATGAAACTTTATAAATCTTGAACATACATTTAGTTTTCTTCATCATGAAACTTCATAAATCTTGAACATACATTTAGTTTTGTTCATCATGAAACTTCATAAATCACTTAAGCAGGAAACTTCATAAATCTTAAACATGCTTTTGTTCTTTACTGTCACACAATATTTAAGGAGATGGTTCAAAGATACTTAATATTCTGGATTATAGTCGAATTTAAATTAGAAGTAGCTCCAAGTTCAATCAGAATGCTTTGAAAGCCCTAAAAGAGATCCAGCTGGGGCATTCATTCAATAGAATTGAAGTTAAAAACCCAAGTCTAGAATAGGAACATTCCTCCAGATCAATAATTATGAAATATTTTTTACAGATATTTTTTTTCCATATTTGAAAGTTTTGATTTGTTTAGAGAGTGTAGCACATCTTCTTGTAATGTTGAACTTCTCTTCAAACTTCCTGGTGTACTGCTCTGTATCCTCACAGTTCAAGGTATGTACCATTTTTGTACTGTATGGATATTTTGTACTTTTGTACCTGGGCTGCATTACTTTTGTAGCTACACCTTTTCCGTTGGTTGGGTTACCATTCAGCAAAATTCAAAGTTTAAATCATTTGTAAATGATTCAATTTAATCTGGTTAAAAGTTGAAACTATAAATCCAATGGTACTTATTTCTAACCTACAGATAGAATTACGAATGTGAAAATCTGTTATTTGGAATTAAATGTTCTTTGTGTTATGTTTTTGAAAGGAGATATAAACTAAAGGAAAACAGCTAAATCTTTAAAAATGTCAGATAATGTCATTAATTAAGCTTTATAGCTGACAAAGTAATCTCAACCAGGTATAGACTGTTAATTATCTCCTTGTGTTTAGACAGCGTTGACCTCTGCTTGCCCACTGCCTGACTGGTTGAAGGTTCTCTGCAAAGCAAGGTAGCAACAAACAAAGACGACTTTCAATAAATTTAACCACAAATCACAATCAAGGTCAAAATATTTTGATTAAAGCCATCTAAAATCCTAGATTTCTTAAGATTCAAAAGTCTAAACTTAAAAATCTGTCAATGTTTAGTTGCAAGCAAATAGATAATCAAGTACAATACGTGGCAACAGAGAAATGGACCAATTATACACGACGTCACAAGTGTCAAATTTAACAAGGCAAAAGAAATTTTCTCACATTAGTTGATATGTTTTCCAAAATTAAATAAAAAAGTGTAAAAACAGAAAATAAAGAACACCTAAAATTGCATTTATTGTACTGCAAGATAAGCACTTTATTCTAAAATTATCACTATTATTAGTAATTTGTCGGACACAAAAAATGAGTTGACACTTGTGACGTCAGAATACAGCTGTACTGAGATTGTACAAATTCTACGTTGCAATCTATTGTACGAGAATCTATTTGGTTGCAAACATGCTACTAAACTCATCTAAAACATTGTGTATAATTAGGCCTGAGATCGCAGAAAATGGACAAGGAGGAGAAATACCATTAAATAATCAGGTAGGACAATTCAACACCAATATCATGGTTTTAGATTTTCCAGTCTGATAAGAAGAGAATTAAAAAATCACACCGACTTCAAACAAAACTTGTTTCAATATTAAAGTAAAAAAGAATGTTGATGTGAATTTTTTTATTACTTTTTCCACTTAAGAATAAAAAGTGTTTTGAATTTGTTGGGGGAGTATTCCCATTTAAAGTTTAAAGTTATTGTGACCCTCTATTAGAAGAGGGACAGTGGACACGCTTGATTCACAACGGTACCCTTAAAAGAATGACAAAGACCTTCTCGTTTTTGGAATCTGATAAATTATTCTGTTTGATAAATCTATTGTGATTTCTCGATAAAAAGTGATTTTTGGATTCATACGGTCAAGATAAGGATGAAATGGGTGGCAATGAACACATTTTTAGGTAAAAACGACGATATCTTCCTCAATCTTGCTCTGATAACGGCTGAGAGGATACCGCCAATCTTGCATGCAACTCACTTAATGACGGGCCCTAGAAATAAAATGAAGATGATTGATCAAATGTGCTGTCGAGCAACAAAATAATGTTTCAAGCACAAACTAAATTGTCAAAATTACAGTCGATAAATCATTTGTAAAAGTTGCGAGAATTTGGTCTGGTAGCAGGACTGGATTAAAACATCTATAATCCATTTCTTTTAAATGTCCAACATTTATTTAGGAACTACTGATATACTAATGTAAGTCATGTAATCCATGATTTAAAAATAGTCCATTCCTGATCCATTCCTGATCCATTTCTGATCCATTCCTGATCCATTCCTAATCCATTCCTGATCCATGGATGATCCATTTTTGATCCATTCCTGATCTTTTCCTGATAAATTCCTGACACATTCCTAATTCATTCCTGATTCATTCATGATTCATTCCTTATCTATTCCTGATCCTTTGCTAATCCCTTCCTGATCCATTCATGATCCATTTATGATTAATTTCTGGTCCATTCCTGATCCATTCCTGATCCATTCCTGATCCATTCCTGATCCATTCTTGATCCATTCCTGATCTTTTCCTGTTCCATTCTTTATCCATTCCTGATCCATTCTTTATCCATTCCTGATCCATTCTTTATCCATTCCTGATCTATTCCTGATCCATTCCCGATACCGTCCTGATTCATTCCCGATTCATTCATGATTCATTCCTGATTCATTCCTAACCTATTCCTGATCGTTTCCTGATTCATTCCTGATCCATTCCTGATCTATTCCTAACCTATTCCTGATCGTTTCCTGATCCATTCCATATCCATTCCCGAACCATTCCTGATCCATTCCTAATCCATTCATGATCAATTCATGATCCATTCATGATCCATTCTTGATCCATTCCTGATTATTTTCCGATATATTCCTGATCCTATTCCTATAAATTTCTGATCCATTCCTAGTTCATTCTTGATCCATTCCTGATCCATTCCTGATCCATTCCTGATCCATTCCTGATCCATTCATGATCCATTCATGATCCTTACCAGATCCATCCTGATCCATTCCAAATCCCTTCCGGATCCATTCATGATCCTTTTCTGATCCATTTCTGATCAATTTCTGATCCATTCTTCCTATCCTATTTTCAAGTTGTGTTGTGTATACCAGTGTTGTCAAAAACCACTCTTGCAATTACTAACAATAGTTATCTTTCAAAATTTATATTTCATTTTGAAACATTATGAATAAATTATTGAGAAAACACTTTCGCTGGTAAGTATATAACTCAATGCTCCTGTCTTGAGAAAATGAAAATATAAGAATAAACTTTAAACATTTGTTTATTTTACTATTCTTTTGTCGAATATTATTGATGATTTTTGTGATCATTGATGATCATTTATCATTATGAATGATCATTTAACATAATAGATGATCATGAATGATCATTTTTGATTTTGTGATAATCAATCCCGATTAATGATAATTTCATAAATGATTGATCATTCTTTAATTGTAGATCATCAATCATTTAACATTGATCATTGTAGATCATTGAATTAGCTATTTTTTCATCTTTAATGAAATCATGAATTGTTTATCTTTAGGTTGAGATGACAACAAGGAAGGCAGAGGGAGGAGAAGAAGTAGAAACTAACCCTGATGAGATAAATGTTTGTCAGGTCAGATCAAACCAGATTCTGAAAATTGAATATGTCCTTTTTGGAGAGACTGCCAAAGTAATTTAATTAAGGCTTTTATTTAAGAGCTGCGTGTCCGATACACAACAGTACCTTTTACAGTTTTCGTTTTTTATCTTAATTGAAGTGTTAAATATCCTACTTTTTCTCTCAAATCTGCAAGTCCTTTTTACCAAGAAAACATAGTAAAAATAATCAATTTTTAGAATAACAAGGAAATCTTCATTATGCTTGCTGAGATGAGAGTTTAAAAGGTACTGTTGTGAATCGAAAGTACCTCTATAAATAAAAGGCCGTCGACAGTCCCAATATAAATAAAACCAATGGTCGGACTATAATATTAGAGATTATACCACTTGTGAAAATGTACTCAACTCAATAACCAAGATGTATTTGATGTTAAATTAATAAATAATTTTTGTAAAAATCTCTGCGAGCCCAGGTTTTGAGGGAAAAAATTATTTTTTATTCTCTAGGTATAATTCTCCCACTGATTCTTAAACAACGAAGAATTTAAAGAGCCGGCTATCTGCAGAATTTGAAGTAAAATGTGCTTGATGAATTCGTGGACTATATGTACTGAATAAGTGTGCTATTATATGTACTGAATCAATGTTCTATATGTACTGAATCATTAACCATGTTCTCGATCTGTAAACTATATGTACTGGATCATCAAAAATATGTAATAAATATAAGTGTGCTATATGATCTGGACCAGTGCATTACCTGTACTGGGTCTGTGTAATACCTGTACTGGATCAGTGTCCTATATGTACTGGATCGGTGTACTGTATGTACTGGATCAGTGTACTACCTGCACTGGATCGGTGTACTATATGTACTGGATCAGTGTACTACCTGTACTGGATCAGTGTACTATATTTACTGGATATTTCACTTTTTGTACTGGATCATTGAATGATACGTACTCTGTTAATGTAAAACAACAAACATGTTCCATACATGTTCCAAACATGTTCCGATATTGTGTAAACAAGATCATAGTGTAGTGTTCTTTAAACTCTGTATCAGAGATACAACACCACAAATCTAAGAATTATGTCGAAAAGCATTAAAAAAGGTTTGGGAGAATTTTTTTAGTTATTTTATGATGATATTTTTAAATTTACAAGCAATTTCTTCAATATTTTATATACAAAAATATATATATATTTTTATTTATTTGTTAATTTATTTATATTTAATAATCTTTTGAGTTTATCAATTAATATTCTCAAAATACAAATCTTTAATTAAAAATTGAGGTTTTTCTTTATTTATTTCATGATTATATTTCAAAATTTAGTTTTTTTTTCAATATTTTCTTTTAATTTTTTGGGTTTATTAATTAACGTACGCAAAACATAAATCTGTTATATGACCTATATTATGATCTTAACTTCTTAATCATCCGACCTACAGACTAAATATGTTATTTTACTTTGTATCATTCATGATTCATGAATATACATTTTCCAATACCTGGATGTGAAATTTATCAATCTCTCGTAGTCATAATTCTATTCTCGTAATCATAATACGACTTTTGTGATCCTAATTCTATTCTCGTAATCATAATACTAATCTTGTAATCATGATAACACTTGGAATTATGATCCTACTCTTGTAAACATGATCATACTCTTTAAATCATGATCTCACTCTTGGAATCATGATCATATCTTTGGAATCCTGATCCGATTTTTGTAATCATGATCATACTCATGTAATCAGGATCATACTCTTTTTAAAATGATTCCAATCTTGTAATCATGATCTTATTTTTGCTTTTCTAATCATTCTCGTTATCACCGCGAATCATCTTAAAATCACAATATATCCAAATTGTAACATTTATATATGTTGTTTTTGTAAACATATGTTATCATGATCATATTATCTGCATTATCACAATTTTGTATTCGTGATCATAGTTATTTAATTATGATCATCCGTTGTGAAGCGTGAACATCCGGCCGTGTAACCATTTTGTTGATTGTTCTTAGGGTTTCTTCATGATTTAAACATATCAGGTCTAGGAAGCCAGGAGTTGCTTAAATGAAGTTGAATTATATTATATAATTTTTATCAATTTAAGAGTTTATATAATAAAGATTGTACATATTTTCTTATGAATTTTTTTTTTCCTAGGCCAGCTGACAAAATGTTTTATTTATTTAACACTTTTAGATTTATAATCCCGAATACCTTTGGTTGTTTAAATAGATAAATTGAACAATGAAAACGAGTAAATATGAAATATCTAGAAAAATATTCAAAAATATTCAATTACAGCTCTGTAAGTAATGTTTAATGTTTCTGTAAATGTTTAAAATGTGTATTTTTTCAATCTAATTATTAAAAGCAAATAAACACAATTTCATTGATAATTAAATTAGAAAATTTGTTAACAAAGAAATTGAGTCTTTGCCACAAGCTCAAATAATCTCTATATTTTTGCAACATGATGGTGTAAATTGGATGATATTTAACCTTATATTTTTGATCATAGTGTAAAATATCTAAAGTCTATGACATTGGGTTGTAAAGATATAGGGATTAGAAAATCAGAAGTTTCTGGTAAAGACTTAAATCCTTCAATGATTCATGTAGAATGCATTCATGGTATAATATTGTCAAAAAGTTTTTTTGCAATTTGTTTCCAATACGCCTGTTGTAGACCGTACATTTTATAAAGTCTTATTTACAAATTAAGTTTAAGTTAACCCAACTATTGTATCAGAACACAATAAGCTTTCATTTAAAAATTCTTTACCTAGACATATTTGGCAACGACCGATATTTTGGTTGAGGTCATTGAACTTTATTTTTAAAATTAATTAAAGCTGTTTGATAAATTAGCTGCGAACACTAAATATAATCTCTATTTAATCTATGTTGATGTATCCAATAACTATTTATCCTTTATGTAGTTTAGTAAAATGTTAAATCACGTGTCTAATTACAGTGAAACCCTTAATAACGAATACATCGGAAGAATTTATCAAATGTCGTCTTGACAATTTGTCAATGAGTTTTATACAATATTACGTAAATTTCAGTATTTGCGAAAATAAATAAATAGCCATGAATATGCGGGAACAGTTTTAAAGAGTTCTATATAATCATTTAATTAAAAAACTAAATATCTGCAACATTCCATTATCATAAAGTGAAGAATACGAAATTTGATGAATTCTTTCAATGTATTCGTTATTAAGGGTTTCACTGTATGAAAAAAAATATTAATGTTATCTGGTTTAACGGAACTTTAGTGTGAATTCTCGCTAATCTTCAACGCTTGATCTGTGCGCGCGTATGTAAGATGGAGATGAGTTCTGACTTCAGGTTTAAAATGAATATTGTTTATGTTATGACACCAAATCAAAACAATTTTAGAATAAATTCTTGTAAAAAAAGTTAAAAATTTTAATATATTTTATGAAATATTTAATTTTTTTAGCTATTATTTTTTGCTATAATTTAAAATGTCTAAACTAAAATTATTGTATTTATGTATATTATATATTGTATGTACGTGTATAAAACAAAAATATTTTACGTACAATTTCATAGATCAAGTTCTTAGTATATCAATATGTTATATCATTTTCAGAAATGTTCTTATGATTTTAAATAGAAATTCTTTTAAATTCGTAATATTTGGCTTTTGATCAGTCTCAAAAGAATTATACGTTTGTTTAATTATTTACAATTGTCTTAAAAACTTAAATTTTCCGACTCTTTGTTGGTTGTGTAAAGGTTATATATATGTTCTGTAATTTGTTTATTCTAAGTAAATAAATGGTTGATATCGTAAAAATAATTATTTTAGAGAGGTGAAAAGTATTATTTACGACTCTTTTATCTATATCTACTCTACTCTACTCTACTATATACTCTATATCTTTTTAAACTGATGGTTAGAATCTTTGATATTTTAAACTTTAATTATTTTATATACCAGAATTCATAGATGCAAAGATATGGAAATTGGGGATTAGAAGATCAGAGTTTGTGGCAAAGACACAATTCCTTTAGTCTGCTTTCTTGGAACCGTTCATACTTTTACAAAACAAAAATTGACGCTGAAAAATAAATCTATACTCTCTCTAATCTAATAGTTCATTGAATGGACGGAAATTGATCCACTGCATGATTTATATACATCTGTATCTGCAACCTACCCTTCACAAAAAATATTAGGTTTCATTTTTAAAGGGAGTGACCATATGGTAGTTGAACTGAGAATGCAGATTTGTAGAGTATTTTTTTTAGGATTCATTTGAAACATATGAAACGTTTTTAAGGTGCATAATTCTTCAGCAAGAGTGTGCAAATTTATTTTTAAATCCTCTTTCATTGTCCATTCTGGAGAGATGATTTTAAGAATCGTTTTTTAACTTTTAAAAAACGACGACAAAAAATGTAAACAAAATTCTAAGGTACACTAATTAGATGTTCAGTAACATATTTCTCAATAGAAATTTGTCAATAAATCAATGTTAGAATCAATTATTTCCTTTTCATCATTATATTGAATTTCTTATTCTTTCAAAAAAAATTTCGCAGATTTCTACAAATTCTTTAAATGTTGTTTTTTCAATAACAATTACAAGAAATCTACAGAAAATGTTTGTGAACAATGAGACATTACAGAAACTAATAACTGTATTAGATTACTTATTATCGAGGATAAGAGTTAAGTTTTATGTTCTCAACCCGTTCCTAAACAATTTACAATTTACTTTACTGTCGATTTTTTGTTTCATTTTTTGTGGTCGTCATTGAATAATTTTTAAAAAACCGATCTCCAAAATGGAAAATTTATGAGCATTTTTAAGATTAAATTTGGGCGCTTGCTGAACAAATATGCACCATAAAAACGTCTGGTACGTCTCAAATGAATCCCAAAAAACTCTACAATACTACATTCTCAGTTCAACTATCATACATTGCCGGTTTAAAATCATGTAGCTTTTTAACTTCTAAATATTTAGGTTTTCTTTTATTTTAAAAAATGTAGGTTTTTTTTTTAATTTGGAGGTTTTATTTTCAAATATGTAGGTTTTATTTTTAAATATATAGGTTTTTTTTAGGTATATAGGTTTTAATTTTAAATTTGTAGGTTTTATTTTAAATGTCACTTTTTTTAAGGTGTCAGTTTCTAATATCTAGTTTAATGTTTCAAATATGTAGGTGTGTCAGTTTCAAATATATAGGTTTTATTCTTAAATATCTAGATATTATTTTCAAATATGAAAGTAACATTTTTACTGCACCTAGGATGTTTTTTTCTAATAGCAATATCAATATATTAAAAATAGGTTTAATTTCTGAATATCTAGGTTTCTTTTCTGAATATCTAGGTTTCTTTTCTGAATATCTAGGTTTCTTTTCTGAATATCTAGGTTTCTTTTCTGAATATCTAGGTTTCTTTTATAAATATCTAGGTTTCTTTTCTGAATATCTAGGTTTTTTTCTGGATATCAAGGTTTCTTTTCTGAATATTTAGGTTTCTTTTCTGAATATCTTTTCTGAATATATCATGTTTTATTGTTAGATTTCTAGATTTAATTTTTGATTTGAAATTTTCTAAATATACAATTTTAGTCGGGTCAAAAAATATGAGAAAATGTTGGGTTAAAATAAGATGGTATAAAGGAGAACTATAAAGTATGTATTTAGAACAACAAAATCGTTGATTTCACGAATTTAAATTTGATTGATGAATTGTTTCCTTGGCTCTATTTCATTTGATTAGTTTTCAAACTTAAACATTCGAAGAGAACAAAAACATTATTATTTTATTTTTTTTCTAACTTGAGATAAGAAGCTTTAGAGAGATACAAACTTTGGTTTGCTGTTTCCATGTTGACTTAAAGTTTAACAATAAACAAACATTTATCTTAAAAACCAAAATATTCAATATTTTATGATTAATTTAATCTTCTCCACTTTCTTCTTCTTCTTCTTCCTCCTCTTCTTCTTCATCTTCCTCGTGAAACCCTGAATACAGCGGATATTAGTTCCAAATCTGGTTTCGGGTCCATTCCAGCACTGAGTCTTAGATAAGCTGTTTTATTTTGCCTTCCCTGATAAAAACTATATTTAACGAATCAGCTTCAAATTAAAACATTTCAATATTTATCAGAATTTCACTCTATGGCAATCCTCAGAAGATTAATCCATATATATTTTATTTAGCACTACGAAGACATCATTTTTTGATAAGTTCCTAAATTCAAAGTAGTATTAAGACAATGCAAGATTTTCCATTTAAGTATAACTTTCCCAAATTCAAATCTTGGTCGCGTTTTGGAACAAAGTCCAACTTTAGTAACGACTCCCATTTCAAAACAATCATCAATTTAAAACAAAACCCAGAATATAAACAGAAAAAAGTAATGTCTGATCAAATACACAAATATGGGTCTTTTTTAGGGAAAGCATTGGCAAGAAAGAAAAACTTTATAAAAGAATGTTACATCTTTAGAGTAAAATACGTTAAAGAATAAAAGTCACTACAAGAGTACAAGAATGTTTAAAGCCTACTTTATAATTGAAACTCCCCTTTACGATACGTTTTCATTGGAGAGCTAACTCTTCCCTCACCTACTTATCACCTTCTCCACTCCTTCCCTCAGCTACTCATCACCTTCTCCACTCCTTCCCTCACCCACTCATCACCTTCTCCCCCTTCCCTCAGCTACTCATCCCCTTCTCCACTCCTTCCCTCACCTACTCATCACCTTCTCCCCTCCTTCCCTCAGCTACTCATCACCTTCTCCACTCCTTCCCTTAGCTACTCATCACCTTCTCCACTCCTTCCCTCACCCACTCATCACCTTCTCCACTCCTTCCCTCAGCTACTCATCCCCTTCTCCACTCCTTCCCTCACCTACTCATTACCTTCTCCACTCCTTCCCTCAGCTACTCATCACCTTCTCCACTCCTTCCCTCACCTACTCATCACCTTCTCCACTCCTTCCCTCAGCTACTCATCACCTTCTCCACTCCTTCCCTCAGCTACTCATCACCTTCTCCACTCCTTCCCTCGCTACTCATCACCTTCTCCACTCCTTCCCTCACCTACTCATCACCTTCTCCACTCCTTCCCTCAGCTACTCATCACCTTCTCCACTCCTTCCCTCAGCTACTCATCACCTTCTCCCTTCCTTCCCTCAGCTACTCATCACCTTCTCCCCTCCTTCCCTCACCTACTCATCACCTTCTCCCCTCCTTCCCTCAGCTACTCATCACCTTCTCCCTTCCTTCCCTCAGCTTCTCATCACCTTCTTCCCTCCTTCCCTCACCTACTCATCACCTTCTCCCCGCCTTCCCTCAGCTACTCATCACCTTCTCCACTCCTTCCCTTAGCTACTTATCACCTTCTCCACTCCTTTCCTCAGCTACTCATCACCTTCTCCACTCCTTCCCTCACCTACTCATCACCTTCTCCACTCCTTCCCTTCCTATTAAACTATTACCATGGGAGGGTAGTACCAGGGTTGCCCGACGTTTACTGTTAAATTCAAACATATCTAAAATAGAATTTGAAAAAATTCATTTCTTTCTCTTTCAAATATTTTAAGATCATTTTATTAGATTTTAATTTTTAACTATTTGCTAATTATACTTTGAAACTGGGTCTAAAATCAAAATGAAGTAATTGAGTTTTTGCCCAAAACTTTGCAACTTGATTTCGAAACCTATTATATTTCAAACTATGAATTTCAAATATTATAGATCTACACAGGTTGCAAAGATGGATTAGAATATTTGAGTTTGTAGCAAATACTAAATTCTTATAGAAAATTAAACCTGAATGTCTATCTCTCATGTCAGAAAACGCTTTCCTAAACCAAACCGTTGAAAAAATAAATGATAAATTAGATAGAAATATTTATGAAAACTTGTGAACTTTCAGTGCTATACAAACTGAAATGCCCGGCGTTGCCAGTGGAATTAAACAAAAAAAAATATTTTTGAAAAGAAGTTCAGGATTTTTAAAGAAAAAAAATAGAATTTTTCGCCTATGTTACCCCTAGGGTACTCAAGGGTTCCGTAAAAAAATTCAACGCATTCGGACCGGCGGCCGGCCGTTTGGCCAGCAACAGCTAACATATATATACATACAAATATTTATGAGCGAAGAGGTTTATTAGATAGAAGAAGATGTACAAGATTGGGAGCTAAGGGTTAGCTAAAAATTGCAGTGTTTTCCAACAAAAATAAACAAACCATTAAACTAAATACTTCTATGGTTCTGCCGAGTTACCCAATCAAAATTTGAGTCAAATCGGCAAATCATGTTTCTATACCTGCAGTAGCTGGTTTCTACCATTCATGTTTCTATGAACTATACCTGCAGTAGATGGTTTCTACCATTCATGTTTCTATGAACTATACCTGCAGTAGATGGTTTGTACCATTCATGTTTCTATGAACTATACCTGCAGTAGATGGTTTATATATTCTGTCTGCGTAAAAGACATATCCAGCTAATTTTATTACAAGAATAGCACAAACTACAAGATAAACTTTACCTAACTATAAGAAAGAAAGTTTGTCTCCTAATTTTTCCTGATGGGAATTCTAAGATTAAACCACATTTTCCTCACTACTCTTTTAAGTGCCTCTAAATAGGTAATGCTTGTAATTGTTTAACGTCTATAGCTAAAGTATGATGTTAAAAAAAATACTCTAATATTTGTAATCTCAGATATTCAAAGCTAAAAGATCGATAAATTGTTCGTTTGAATTTAAGAGAAAAATAAGAAAAGCTTTGACATTAAAGTTGCGCAAGAAATTTTAGGTTTTTTTCTAAAAAATTAAAAGGGGTGTAGGCTAAAGTCTAAAAATAATATTTGTTCCATCTGATGTCTCTGTCCGGAGAACGTGATATAAAACCGTGTCCAAGTTGTACAAAAATTCATGCATTTGTGATATGGAATCAAAGTTCTAACAGATCATATAAAGTAAATACGGAACTAATCTAAAGATTACGATAAACTAGAGGTGCAGCCTATAAATTTTAGGCACACTCCTATAATAATTTAAATACTCATTTTTTTTGATAGATATAATTGTTTCAATCTTGTCTTTTCTCTATCACGTGTTAATAATTTCCAACAATGGCCGTGTAGTATTTAGTCAATTGGCTCCGTCCACCATATGTTACATGTGTGTTTTCATATAACTCAGACACAGTTCTACATCAATTTCTTGAGACAGGTACAGATATAGAACTATTCATTGGTCGCGCATAAAGCCTAACAATTTATATACTTTAGCGTATACCCCCTTTTATTTTACCTTAACAGTCCCTTTAAGGTTAAGATTAAGGTTAAGGTTATGGTCAGATTTGAAAAAAGGGGTTACTAATCAAAAAAGCAACTAAAAAAAAATAATTGTGCAAGGAAGAGCATTTGAGGCGGTTCGGAAGAATAAATGAGGAGAATGTGGCTCAAATACTGTTTGTATTCCTGGCCGAGAAATACATAAAGTTGGTCTGTTCTGATATAGACAAGTTAGAAAAGTTTTAGAATATTTAAATACGAAATGTATTTAGTAAACCTTGTATTTCCAGGAATATGTAGGGAAAAGTAATTACTGCCAAGGTTCAGATCTATAATTCCTGTGACTAGAACATGGGAATAGAACAGGGGGCGGAAACGTCATGTGTGTGTCTGTACCAAAAGAGTGTGTGTAAGGAATACCGAACCGAAGGCCTGTTTTGTAGGTTTATACGGTACATACGAATCTTGGTATTTTTACAGTCTAGGAGAGTACATTTGTTTATTGTTAATTGTTTACTTAAAAGTAAGTTTAAAATGCATGTAATATATTATTTACATATTTAAGTCAACACTATAAGCCACATTTTCATGTAAAGAATATAATTTGATTAGAGTTTACAATAAACTATAGTCGTTATTCAAGCTTAATTATAATTGACAACATTATTCTGCAATTTCCATGACTTCCTTGACTGTAGTCATGTTGTGTGTCTGTGCCAAACGAGTGTGCGTGTGCGATACCGAACTCGTCTGCAAAGCAGTGAAACTGGCTTTCTCATGCCAGACCAGCGCCATTGCCCTTTCCTTTATTCCTATTCCCTGGAATTGAAAATGCGGCATCTCTCCAAACTAAGAATCAACATGACAATTATTAAATCCTGACCATTATTAAAATTCCATTTGATAAGCCTTAAACTAGATCTATTAAACATTCGCCTCAATTTCAAATTTTCTAATCCCTATATTTTAGCAGCCTTTGAATTCAAATATATCAAAAAGTTTTCATTTTTTATTGTACATATACTATGTTTCTGTGTCCATACAAAATATTTAATTTTAATTTGATTTGAAGTTTGAAATATCAAAAGTTTTCACCATTAGGTTGCAAAGATAGAGTTTATGGTGAGAACTTTGCTGTGTTTCGTGAATATTTCAACAGTGGTCTTTCTACTCTACAATTGGATCTTACAGTATGTAAAACTAGATTATTTGATGAATAAAAGCTGTTTTTATTTGCTTTCTTTTGTTTGGTTTCCTAATTTCTCCGATAGGTTTCTGGAGCACCACGAATTCGTCATCATCTTCGGCTCTCACACTCTCAATATATATATATATATATATATATATATTCAAAAAAATAAAAATAACAATAATAATAATAATAATACTCCCCTATATCTGTTCTTCTAGCCTGATTACCCTCTGGATGAAACTGTGGAGCTCGGTACCAACTATCATCACTCAAGCTAACCTAGGAGACCAAATAGATTGTTTAAAGGGACTGTACGCGTATTTTCAAATGACCCTCCATTTAAAGAGGGAATTCCCCGATTCACAACGATCCCTTTTAAACTATTGACTGAATAAGAATTTGAGATATATCCTTATTAATTTTTTTAATTGTTAAACACTTTGTTTATAAGCTGTTAAAAACATATTTGAAAAATATCAATATTTACTTCCTGTAAGTGGCAGAAAATAAAACTGTACTTTTTAATGTTTAAAACCCGGTTTTAACGTAAAATAGTTGATATTTTTAAGGGACACTAGAAACGGATCAGCTGTTTTGAGTTCTCACTTTACTGTCACTTAGAATTACGCTTACAGTCCCTTTAAATGGAGTTTTAGAAAATTTTACAAACAAACTATCATCTAATCCAAATACTGGCATCAGCATCTTTAGGTTATGAAAGTTAAAAGAGTTTCGCAACGTCTTGTACTCTGGTTTTACCTCATCAACTTTCCTTTACTTTTTTTTAATACTATGGAAATGTACATTTTTATACTGCAAGGTTCAGATTGTCCCACGAAACATGACAGTTGGTTATTAGTTTTGAATGTCGTCTTCCGTGCAATGTATTAGATATTAAAGACTGTTTGCAGTTTATTTCCTTTAAAAAATCCTTTGCTCAAATATATTTTACTTTGAAGTTAATTTTACTATAATATGACTCCCATTTAATATTTTCATTCTTGTTTTTGGTATTAAACAACTTAAGAAATTATGGAAGAAGACATTTAAACTATTTAAACTGTTATGTTTCGTGGGACAGCCTGTAGCTTCAGTTTAAACGGAGAAACTACCGAAATTAGCGTTAATCTATGTACTTGCATATTTTGGTTCAAGGTGGCGTGTACATGTGTGTTGATACTAAAAGTGAACAGAAAATTATCAGGATTATCATTTGTTCTTTCTGTTGAATTATAAATGCTTATATTTTCTGATTTATTTATACTCAGATTTAGCAAGAGGAATACTCAAGGTCTCAGTAAAAAAAAATGTCTATTGAGTGTATTAATAACGCAACTAGCATCATTAAAGGGACTGTAAGCTTAATTTTAAGTGACCCTCTATGCAAAGAGGCCAATGCACGATTTACAACGGCATCCTCTACATTTTTGTCTGTTCATCGAGGACAGAGAACATCGTGTGTATATCTCTCAAATAGTGTCAAGATTACCGTAAGATCTTATTGTGTGCTTTAGTACTGAATGAACACAACAAAGCCGACGTTACCATGATCAGTGAAAAGTCCGAAGGGTACCGTTGTGAATCGTACACCCCACTCTACAAATGGAGGGTCCCTTTCACAAGTAAGCCCTGATCAAAAAAAAATATAATAAAAAAATTATTTTATATCCTATTCTCATCAAGATCATGAATCTAACCTGCCATCTTTCTTCCATTTCTTCTCTTTTACCCTTTACTGGTGCCTTGGAGACGGGTTGAACTAAAACATAATAATTCTTATATTCATGTTATATTCCACTCCAGTATGCCGAGTTCATTAGCGCCTCACCCAATCAGGGTTCAGTCATGTGTTTGTTGTCTATTTTGAACCAATAGAAATAGTATGGCGGTAACATCTATCTTACTATCTATCTCATTATCCAATTAGAGTTATGAATCCTTCAATCGGCGCTATCAGTAAAAGGAAATATTTACTTCTACTTCACGATATTTGGTTTGTGGTAGCTTTTTTCAAGTGAATATTGTAAAGAAAAAAATAAGCTTACATGTTTCGCGCATCTCTTCTAGTAACCATTGAAAAACTTAAATTGCGCCGATTTTTTTATAACATTGCATGGGGTAAACCGTTGTAAATTGTTTACGGAACTGTTTGTAAACCGTGCAGCAGTATTTCCTTTACATAACTGTTTGTAAACCGTGCAGCCGTAAATCGTTTACGGAACTGTTTGTAAACCGTGCAGCAATATTTCATTTACGGAACTGTTTGTAAACCGTGCAGCAGTATTTCATTTACGGAACTGTTTGTAAACCGTGCAGCAGTATTTCATTTACGGAACTGTTTGTAAACCGTGCAGCAGTATTTCGTTTACGTAACTGTTTGTAAACCGTGCAGCAGTATTTCGTTTACGTAACTGTTTGTAAGCCGTGTAGCTGTAAATTGTTTACTGAACTGTTTGTAAATCGTGCAGCAGTAAATTGTTTACGGAACTTTTTGTATACCATGCAGCAGTAATTCGTTTAAGGAACTGTTTGTAAACCGTGCAGCAGTAATTCGCTTACGGAACTGTTTGTAAACCGTACAGCCGTAAATCGTTTACGGAACTGCTTGTAAACCGTGCAGTCGTAAATTGTTTAAGGAACTGTTTGTAAACTGTGCAGCCGTAAATCGTTTACCGAACTGTTTGTAAAGCATGCAGCCTTAAATCGTTTACGGAACTGCTTGTAAACCATGCAGCCGTAAATTGTTTACGGAACTGCTTGTAAAGCGTGCATCCATAAATCATTTACGAAACTGTTTGTAAACGATGCAGCCGTAAATCTTTTACGAAACTGTTTGTAAACCTACCAAATTCCCGTGCAACGACTCTAAGATAAAATCTTAATATTTTTATAAAATTATTCTAAACGATTATTTTGATGTTATTAAAAATCTATTTTTGAAAAACTGTTCTTTGTTTGTATTCAGGTTGTTTAGATCCCTATTGATC
The DNA here is from genome assembly GCF_000591075.1 of Eurytemora carolleeae. Classification (NCBI taxonomy): domain Eukaryota; kingdom Metazoa; phylum Arthropoda; class Copepoda; order Calanoida; family Temoridae; genus Eurytemora; species Eurytemora carolleeae. Next base: position 63,974 of record NW_019396159.1, read on the forward strand.
TACAGAACAACAAAGCTTGGATGGTATAGAGCGTAGCAAGTGACCGAATTATTTAAATTAGGATTAAAACATTTTCACAGATTTTTACAAATTTATTATAATTAAAATCAAGTTTTCATGGCGACTTGAAACTTGATCATTGCAAGAACTGTGTTATAAACTCATTAAGTTCAGGTTTTTAAGAATTCTTTTATATTTAAATTGATTTTTGTGCTCTAAGTCACACAGACAAAAATAGAAACCCTTAACAAGCCTCAAATCTGACGAAAAACAGCAAAGGGAAGGAATTGAAATTGAACTTAGATTTAAATAAAAAAAAATTTAGACTAAAATTTGTATAAACTTGTTCTTTCCACAAACTTTTTCAACCCCGATCAAATAGTTAATTATAAATATCGAAGGATATTAAAAGTTTACACCATCAGGTTCCTAATTGATAAAGGGATTAAAAAAGTTGAGTTTGTAGCAAGAGCAAATAAAAAAAACAAAGCTGGAGAAGTGTTTTCTTTAATCATTGATATCTATAAAAAACAAGAGGACTGGAAGAGGAGGGTGTATTTACTCATATAATATGCCATGTGTAAAATATAAAATATAAAAGGGGAGGTTTTAAGCCGCATATCAAGAAATTACAAAAGTAGTTTTCAATGCTTTTTATGAATTTTGTTAAAAACTAACATTAATAAAAATGTTAAAATGTTGAGCTTATGATTTGGTTGGATCAGGTTCAACACTTTGATTAATACAATCTAGCCAACACCAAGCTCTTGACATAATCCATCCTGTCTCTGAGCACTTCTCTTATTTATATAACAACTATTGGAAGATTTACTAAGTATCGTATTATATATATGATAAAACAATAAATATAAATATATACATATATATATATATATATATATTCAAAATAGTGACAATTTGAGTTTAGATAGATAACATTAAATTTACATTCGTTGAAATTAGATTTTACTTTATTTTTGCCAAATCTGAATGTTTATGGAAATGTACCTAATTTTCAAAAAAAATGTTCATAGAAAAATAAACTTTCCTAAAATTATGAATTTAAAGATACTATTCTAAATGCAATATTGAATTATGTTTAATGGATATCTTATATTTTTGTTTATTTCAGATAGCTTAAAAGGAGTGGTCGCGAAAAATGAAAAGGGGCATAGGCTTACGTAAAAAAATATTCGATGGTAATTTCAACTAATCTTACTACTACTAATCTGTTGCGTCTATAAGGAGAAAATTATAAAAACGAACGTAGCGTCCAAACAAATCAAGAAAGTTGCAATATTCGAATCGGATCGTAAAAAATCAATTTGATTCCAAACAAATCATTCAAATATTCATAACCTATAATCATTGATCTGTTTTTTGACGCATTCATATTAAAGCTGATATTTCATAATCTTTTTATATTTCATGACCCGAGAGCTACTCTTGAAAGCGTTCACTCCTATTTCGAGGATTTTTAATTATGAAGACGACGTATTCATATTTCTAATGATGTTCGAAAATCCAGCACCAGCTCTAAAAACAAGTTGTAAGCAAAATGTTAATTTAAAAAAAAGAAAAAAAATCGATGATCATAGGTTGTAATATCTGAATGATTTTTTGGAATTAAGTAGATTTGTTTACGATCCGAGTCGAATATTGGAACTTTTTGAATTTGTATGAACACTACGCTCTTCGGTAGGAGTAGTTTTAATTATTATCTCTTTATAGACGAAACAGATAGAATCATCGAATAATATTTTTTACGTAAACCTCATTTTATTTTTTCGCGAACAATCCCTTTAATAATGATTTAAGTTTTTACCGCGAACACTATTTCTCCATCGAAATAAACTAGACCGTGTTTTTTTGCCTAACAAAATTTATAGTCAAAACAAGAAATAAATAATAAATACAATGTTGAAATATTAAATAAAGAAAGAAATATTGAAATATTAAATCAAGAATTAAAAATATTAAATTTGTTTAATTAAAAAAATGCTTTGTGAAACCACTTATAGTTTTGGTATAAATCCTTGATAAGTATCCCGACTGTGTTGGCACGGTTCAGCATCTAGAATTAGTAATGGTCAAATTTAAGAAATATGCCAACATTGACATGTTGCCAATCTTACAATCTGTGAAATAATACCATCATTTTAACTCATTAACATCTTCCTTTCTTCCTTGGCATATCCTTTCCTTACATATACTTTCCTCTTCCTTTCCATATCCTTTCTCTTCTTTCACATATTCTTTCTTCCATCGCGTTTCCTTTCTTTCTCTTTACATATCCTTTCCTCTCCCTTAACATATAATTTTCTCTTCCTTCACATATCCTTCCCTCTTCATTCACAAATCCTCTCCCCTTCCTTCACATATCATTTCCTTGTCCTTTGCATATTATTTTTCTCCCTTCACATATTATTACCTCTCCCTTTAAATATCCTTTCCTCTCCCTTTACATATTCTTTTCTCTCTCCCTTTTCATATCCTTTCCTCTCCCTTTACATGTCATTTCTTCTTCCTTCGTATATTTTTTCTCTCTTTTCACATATCCTTTTACTCTCTTCTCCTTTCCTCTCCCTTCGCACATCCTTTCCTCATCCTTACAAGGTCCCTTGCGCTATTTTTGACGGATTTTGAATGACAAATCCAAATACAGACAGGATTTACTTTGTTGTAGTTAGTTTGACGTGGTCGTGTAATTTGTTGTAGTTAATCGACTTGGTCGTGTACTTTGATGTAGTTAGTTCGACGTGGTCGTGCACTTTGTTGTAGTTAGTGTGACGGTGTCTTGTACTTTGTTGTAGTTAGTTCGACGTGGTCTTGTACTTTGTTGTAGTTAGTTTGACGTGGTCTTGTACTTTGTAGTAGTTAGTTCGACGTGGTCTTGTACCTTAAAAAGCCAGGTGAAACCAATCGCTGCTGTTCCGTCGTCATATCTCTCCCCATGTCCATAGATAATCTCACACAACACCTCTTTTCAGATTATCATTACATCAATAATAATGATGATGAGAAAAATAATAATAAACCCCCCCCCCCCCTCCCTTGAATTAAGGTATAGGGTTGCAATGCATGTTCATAGTAAATCTTTTAAAGGCTAACTTCAATTATTCGGGTTCTTGGGTAAAATGTAGAAGATAAATTTTTGTTTTGATCTCCTCCCACACCAGTTCTATGCTCGCCTCAAACTCAAATTTTGCAATACAAATATCTTTGCATCCTTGTGACGGAAACATTTGATATTTTGATAAGTTTTAAATATCAAAATTGTTAAAAACGACTCATACCAAAGAACGTAGCGTCTATACAAATTCAGAAAGTTGCAATATTCGAATCGGATCGAAAAAAATCAATTTCAATTCAATTCCAAACAAATCATTCAGATATTTCAACCTATAATCATAGATTCTTCAGTATGATTCGTTTTTAACAATTTTATCCATATAGACGCAACAGAAAGTAAGATTAGTAGCAATCACCATCGAACATTTTTTGACGTAAGCCTATACCCCCTATAATTTTTAAGATACATATTTTGTTCAAGGCATCTGATGAATAAGGGGCAAGGTTGATCTCACTCGTCCTTCTCTGAGGTTTAATCTCAATGTACCTGATAAAGTTGGAGCAAGGATGATTACACTCTTCCTTCTCTGTGGTTTAATCTCAATCTACCCGATGGAGTAGGAGCAAGAATGATCTCAATCTTCCTTCTCTGTGGTTTAATCTCAATGTACCTCTGATGGAGTAGGAGCAAGAATGATCACACTCTTCCTTCTCTGTGGTTTAATCTCAATGTACCTGATGGAGTAGGAGCAAGGTTAATCTCACTCTTCCTTCTCTGTGGTTTAATCTCAATGTACCTCTGATGGAGTAGGAGCAAGGATGATCACACTCTTCCTTCTCTGTGGTTTAATCTCAAGGTACCTGATGGAGTAGGAGCAAGGTTAATCACACTCTTCCTTCTCTGTGGTTTAATCTCAATGTACCCATGATGTAGTAGGAGCAAGGTTGATCTCACTCTTCCTTCTCTGTGGTTTAATCTCAAGGTACCTGATGGACTAGGAGCAAGGATGATCACACTCTTCCTTCTCTGTAGTTTAATCTCAAGATACCTGATGGAGAACGAGCAAGGTTAATCACACTCTACCTTCTCTCAGGTTTAATCTCAAGGTACCTAATGGAGTAGGAGCAAGGTTGATCACGCTCTTCCTTCTCTGTGGTTTAATCTCCCCTGTCTCCACCTAGAGATTAAGGTACACTGTAAATCAAAAGGAAATCAGATATTAAAAGATAGAGTTCTTCTTATCTTTTAATCCTCCCTAATTGAAATCTTGGATGGTTGAAGTATCCAGTATATCTCTCAAGTTAGATAAGAGATAAATAAACTTCTATAAGTTCTAAAAGTACTAGAAGTACGTAAGTCATAATTTTTGGTAATGCGAACCTCGGAATTAAGCTCTTATCTCCATCTTATGCAGATTTAAAGAATTTAATTCTACTCCGCTAATCGTGATGGTCAATAACCTGCAGGTATAACTTTAATCAAGGAATCAAGCATTGATCCTCAAATTCAATATCGAAACTAAGTTTACAAGATTATCAATATCCACACAAAAGTTCCATTCTCAGGAAACTGTTATATTCCGCATGTTTGGTAAATTCTACCAGTATTTTCTAATTGTTTGGTATAATCTTCCTGATTGGTATGATCTACCTGTTTGATATTATCTACCTGATTGGTATGTTCTACCTGTTTTGTATGATCTACCTGTTTAGTAATGTTTGGTATGTTCTACAGGGTGTCCCAAAAAAACGATCTTTAAGACATTGTAGAACTCACTATGGTTCAATTTTTAAAAAAGTGTACATTTTTGAAATCTTTGGAACATTTCCGATCAATGAGAGGTATCTAGCACTAAAATTAAGAAAGTATTGACTGTTTAAAGTTTGTCATTTTGGCTTGGTTGAGTTTATATATTATTTTTTTTAGAATTTTAAACATAATATGGAATCTTATTAGGGTCTGAAAAATATGCAAATCTTTTAAACAAATCTTAAAAATGCAGTCATTGTTAAGTAATGGCAAAACCTCAGTTTACAACACAGGAAAGTAATAATTCCTTGCTTTTGAGTACCACAAAAGAAAGGGTGACAGAACTAAAGGTTATGCCTGGTCTTATTACGGACTGCGGGCGCAAATTTCCAAATGCAAGACGCCTGCTTTATGTTAGGAAAGAAGAATTTATAAAAAGGTAATAGAGTAGGGGGCAGTTCTCATTGTGAATAGTAAGACGAATCCTGGAAATACATTCAGTGGAAGATCCTAGCTGACATGTCAGAACTCAGAACTCCTAGAAATGTTGTCAGGGTTGCTGCAGTAATGAACAGAGATACTGTCAAACAGATTGTAGGTAGAAATACTTTTATTGTGAGTTCTGCAAGAAGAAACTCTTTGATGTTAGACAAGTCCAGCAGGTCAAGGATATCAAGTAATATGAAATATCACCCATATTGGCCAATCAGAAGGGAGGAACTTAAACCTGAAGATTTACCAAGAAGGATACAGTTTTGTACTTTGTACAGATTTTCAACCAAGCTAAAATGGCAAACTTCAAACAGTCAATACTACCTTCATTTTAGTGTTATCAACCTGTGACTGGTTTCAATATATTGGAAATATTGCAAAGATTTCAAAAGTGTACAAATTTTTAAAAATTGAACCATAGTGAGTGCTACAATGTCTTAAAGATCGTTTTTTGGGACACCCTGTACCTGTTTGGTATGATATACCAGTTTAGTATAATGTTTGGTATGGTCTACCTGTTTCCAGAATTTTTCTCCAGTTTGCTGCTGAAGATCCATCCCATCCTTTCTATACTCAGCCAACCATTCAGGGTTATTCTCTAGTTGGGGTTTATTCTCCTAGAATATTATCGATATTCTCTAGTTGGGATGTATTATCTTATAATTATCTATATTCTCTGGTTGGGGTTTATTCTCCTAGGATATTATCTATTCTCTAGTTTGGTTTATTCTTCTAGGATATATATTTAATTTCTAGTTTGAGTTTATTCTCCTAGAATTATGATTGCTTGATTTCAAAACCATTACTGAGATCAATTACGTCATATACAAGAGTACGCAGCGTACACACTAGAAGGGTAAATTTTTGGGTAAATTCATGTTGTCGTATCCTTTACTGTTAGGACCATGTTTGGAATATAATATTTGTTTTCCTTGCAAAAATCAGAAAAATTAAGTTATCGTATTTAGAATTATGGAAATCTGAAAGTGCATTCTCAAACCACAAATTTATGTTTTAGGATTAATTATGATTATGTTCAAATAAACATACTATCAGCAAGTTTAGAAAAGTTTATGCATTTTAGTTTAAACTGTACACTGTACAGTGTACAGTGAATAGAGAGCGAACATGTCAAAAAAAAGTAAAGTTCGCGTTGGATTGAAATCTTACATAACTCGATCCTTTTATTGAATAGCTATTGAGCAGAAAATGTTTTTAATTTCTAGTAGTTACCAAAGAAATTTGCTTTTGTTACACTTGAGCGTTTCATAAAATTTAGAGAAGCTACAGGGTCACAAAGTCCGACAAGTAATGTGGCTTAATTTGACCTTGTCATGTTGTCTAGAGTGGGGTGTGCTTAGCTCCTGTGAAATGTAATTCTATAATTGTGAGAAGAAACGAAGCAAGTTTGTTAATTGGAAAATAATTTGATTTATTTTTACTTAATTCTACGAGTTTGTCCTTCTTTCCACTAGTTTCTACTTAATTCTAATTGGTTCTACTAGAGTTTACTAGTTTCTACTAGTTTCTACTAGTTTCTACTAGTTTCTACTTGTTTTTCCCCTAGTTTCTAATAGATTCTACTTGTTTGTCATTCTTTCCACTAGTTTCTTTTAGTTTCTACTAGTTTCTACTAATTTATAGCACTTTCTACGATTTTCTACTAGTTTCTACTAGTTTCTCCTAGTTTCTACTAGTTTCTACTAGTTTCTGCTCGTTTCTTCAAGTTTCTACTAGTTTCTACTAGTTTTTCCTAGTTTCCCTTAGTTACTCCTACTTTCTTCTAGTGTCTACTAGTTGCTACTAGTTTAGACGAATTTCTACTAGTTTCTAGTTGTTTCTACTGATTTCTACTAGTTTCTACTAGTTTCTACCATTTTCTACCACTTTATACTAGTATCTACTAGTTTCTACTAGTTTCTACTAATTGCTACTAGTTTAGATGAGTTTCTTCTAGTTTCTACTATAGTTTCTCATAAATTCTACTAGTTTCTTCTCGTTTCTACTTGTTTTTACTCGTTTCTACTAGTTTCTACTAGTTTCTACCATTTTCTACCACTTTATACTACTATCTACGAGTTTCTACTAGTTTCTGCAATATCTCTTATTTTCTATTCTTAGTATCAGTTATTTTCTCTAAGTTTCTATTTTTCTACTAGTTTCTATTATTTTCTACTAGTTTCTACCAGTTTCTACCAGTTTCTACCAGTTTCTACCAGTGGCTATACCTTAAGATGAAGAAGTGCTGCTCTGCGCCAGAAATCCGTTTTCTCCGCAACCCTTAACATTTTAATTAGATTAAAAAAGTTATCAATAATCAGTCGGAGTTTTTTTAACTTTATGAGCAAAAAATTAACTCTTTTTTGAAATTTGTTTTTGAAAAATAACTTATTTATAAAATTCGGTTCATCACTATAATTTATATTTTAAACTGTTTTCAATTAGGACCAATTAGGGTAAAATTTAGTGAAATTTGATAGGTAAAATAGATACTATCAATTATTAGATTCTCTAATTTTCGATTCTAGAGATTAAATTTTTTTTCCCCAAATTAGGAGGAAAATGAATTTCGGGGATTTAACAACTTTTTTCCAAGCCAAACTTTTGCCTAGTTTCATTTTTTTCATTTTAAATGTTTCAGCTTTATTAAAACGTGGTTTAAAAAAAAGTTTGTTTCTACTTACAAATGGCTTTCTTCTTGCGTTTTGAGAAGGAGTAGAGTTTGAGAGTCGAGTAGTGACTTCTTTCTTTTCGACTGTTTACATATACACCCCTTTCAGATTGGAGATCTTTTAATATATATTTATCAAGGAAAAAATGACTGAAGTAAAATGACATTGACCATCATACATACATGCAATAGAAAATGCTTAACTTGATTTGATAAAAATAAAACCTAAATTAGAATAAAGTAAACTGAACTACTGTATAAAGGATATTAAGTTGTTCTATTTTTCCCTTTCTAGTCCTTGATCTTAAAACAACATGTTTTTATCCCAAAAAGTATTTTTTACATAGTTATTGGTTAACATAGTTTTCGTGACTGCTTAGCATTAATTATTTATTCTATAACTTGATGTTTTTGACAGAAAACTAAAGAATAACACAATATTAGAGATAAACCATGTAAAATGAGAGGTCAACCACAATATTAGAGGTAAACCACAATATTATCGGTAAACCACAATATTAGAGGTAAACCACAATATTAGAGGTAAACCACAATATTAGGAGTAGACCTTAATAGGGGTAAACCATAATGTCAGGAGTAAATCAAAATATTAGGGCAAAACCATAATATTAGAGGTTCAGAAAAAAGTGAGCAAGATATTGAGCAATTTCAAATTGATGGCTCAGAAAAAAAAGCAAAATCATTCAAAAATAGTTCTTACTTGTAACACGGCACACTACAAGAACATCCAACAAAATTCTTTCAAAATTTTCAAAATTAGCCGAAGTATGATTTAAGGATGGACCAACAAGAAAGAAATGAAGAACAAGAAATATAGAAATCTCAAATATATCCATCTGATATCATATGAATATTTAAAAATATTGTAAAATTTAAATAAAATAAATGATTAAAGTTAAAAAGAGGTATAAACCACAAAATATCAGGAATAAACCACAATATCAGGATCGAGTAAACCACAAAATTAGGGGGTAGACCAAAACATTGTATGAAAATCCACTATAACATTAATGGCGACAATGTCAATGCTAACTTGAATTTTAAAAACAATGAAATTAACTTGATTGAAAATATATTTATATCTGAATTTAGTTTATTCCTGTTGCATCATATCTGTCAACATATCCTTCTTTAGTTTAAGCTGTCCTCTGCAGAACTGTAGGTTTATATCATCCCGGGGTAGATTAGATTTCAGACCAGACTATACAGAAATACAGAGATACAGAGATACAGAGATACAGAAATACAGAAATACAGAGATACAGAGATACAGAGATACAGAAATACAGATATACAGAGATACAGAGATACAGAAATACAGAGATAGAGAGATACAGAGATACAGAGATACAAAGGTACAGAGATACAGAGGTTCAGAGATACAGAGATACAGAGATACAGAAATAGAGAGATACAGAGATACATAGATACAGAGATATAGAAATATAGAGATACAGAGATACAGAGATGAATAGGTACAGACATACAGACATACAGAGATACAGAGATACAGAGATACATAGATACAGAGATACATATATACAGAGATATAGAAATATAGAGATACAGAGATACAGTTATACAGAGATACAGAGATACAGAGATACAGAGATACAGAGATACAGATATACAGAGATACAGAGATACAGAGATACAGAGCACAGAGATACAAAGATACAGAGATACAGAGATACAGAGATACAGAGATAAAGAGATACTTAGATTCAGAGATACAGAGATACAGAGATACATAGATACATAGATACAGAGATACAGAGATACAGAGATGCAGAGATACAAATATACAGAGTTATAGAGATTCATAGATATACAGAGAAAGATATTATTAATTATATTATCTCATGTAGTCAGAGGTGTCTACGGCATCAATGGGTGCTGGAAATAAAAAAATGAAGCCCCCCCCCCCCGTGTACATATTCCTGTAGGTAACGCATTGTAATATCGTAAATCTCAAGACTATAGAGCTTAAATTTGTTAAACAAACCCAGTCGGCCTCCTCCCCCCAAAGTTTCTTTTCTTATCGAAACTTTTTGTAACAGGATAGGTTTACAAAATATTGTGTGACTGGAACAGGTTGGGAGAAAAGAACCATGCGGCAAAATTGATATGTAGTATTTTGTACTCAAGAATATTATTAAATGTTCACAATATACATCTTTCAGTTTTTATATTTTTTATGTGTCCCCGTGGCCCGTATACTTACAAAGTTGTACATCTTAGAAACATCTTTAGGTGCAGATAGCTCCAGGGTTGCAGTAAACTCCATAACATTCTTCACAAAAATACCTCTCGCCTGTTGTTAAAAAAATATTTTAAAAAATTTAAGTAAAATTTAAGGTGACCCTTCGTTGATATAGTGGCATGTCGGATTATATATCCATGTTTTGTACTTCTATCTGTTTGATTGTTATTTGTTTCCTCTGCAATAGTGACTTGGCTTTAGAAACAATGAAGAAATTATCGGAAATAAACAAATTTTCAAGCAAGAAAAACGACGTTATCCTCCACATTATTGATCAGATCAAAGTTTCAACCGCACTGTGAATCCTTTTCATGAGTTCTGTTATAAATCAAAAATTGTGAGAAAAGAGTAATGCAACATTTATAATAAATTTTGTAATGTTACATATGCCAACTAAATATGTATTCACGAAATAAACATTAAAGTTTAAAATTAATCAAAAATTAATAGAATAAAAAAATAAAATAAATAAAATAAATAATATGAATAAAATAAGTTATATAAATAAAATAAATAAAATAAATAAAATAAATAAAAACAGAAACTAAAAATTGAAAATCATATTTCATCCCACATCGATAGTAAAGTTATGCAATATAAGAAGACGACTGTTGATTTTATAAAAGTCCAATGAACAGCTCGGCAATTGTACAGTGTTAACAGACTCGGCACAGTCATCCAAAGGTTGCAATTGTACTCACGCAAATATTTGTCATGTCCAGAGCTACAAAATGTTTAAATAAGTTAGTTATCGAGTCCGAGGCGTTGCAAAACTTTAAAATCTACCCAGTTTTGAAAAAGAATTAATTTGCTGATTTGCTAATCACTATGTTTTTACAATCCAACGTCTATATCTTGAGTTTGTGGTAAGACTATAATTACTTTATGTAACTTTGCATAGCAGCATGGATTTGATTTCAATCTAGCTTTTTAACAACATTAAATACACAAAAAGTTACTCAATTGTCGTCTTTATATTCTCCAGTTTAACTGCTCTCACTATATCTCGAGGTTAGATATATTTAATATTAAAAATTGTATATTTTCTATCAAAGAAAACTTCTTTTAGGATTTCTTTCTATTTAATCAAATCAAGATCGAACCTTTCTTGATTATTTGATTATTTTATTATTTGATTATTTGATTATTTGATTATTTGATTATTTGATAATTCTTTATTGGCTTCTGTTTTTAATCAAAAGTAAGTTTACAGCTAAAGATATAAAAAGAAAAACAGATGCCATAAAATGAAAAGCAAAGTACATCCCATATCCATAAAAGTTAATTTTAAAAATCTGCTTAATGTTTAAAAGTATTAAAAATATTAGACAACGTACCAAGAAACAGTTTTCAATTGCAATCTTTATCACTCCGCGAAGCGTTTTCTAAACTAACACTTTCCACTTCTTTTTTTTACTGAATAAAATGTTTCTTCAACATGTTTTTTCTACACGAAATCTTTACATATTGTTTCTACTCAAAATGTTATCTCCACATATTGTTTCTACAAAATCATTATCTTTACGTATTGTTTATACACAAAATGATATCTCTACAAAATGTTTCTACTCAAAATGTTTATACACAAAATGTTTTGTCTACATATTGTTTCTACACAAAATGTTATCTCTACATATTGTTTGAACACAAAATGTTATCTCTACATATTGTTTCTACACAAAATGTTATTTCTACATATTGTTTCTGCACAAAATGTTATCTCTACATATTGTTTCTGCACAAAATGTTATCTCTACATATTGTTTATACACAAAATATTATCTTTACATATGGTTTCTACACAAAATGTTATTTCTACATATTGTTTCTACACAAAATGTTATCTCTACATACTGTTCCTACACAAAATGTTATCTTTATATATTGATTCTACACAAAATGTTATCTCCACACATTGTTTCTACACAAAATATTATCTCTGCATACTGTTTCTACACAAAATGTTATCTCTTCACATTGGTTCTACACAAAATGTTATTTCTACATATTTTTTCTACACAAAATGTTATTTCTACATATTGTTGAAACACAAAATGATATCTCTACAAAATGTTTCTACACAAAATGTTATCTACATATTATTTCTACACAAAATATTATCTCTTCTTATTGTTTCTACACAAAATGTTATCTCTACATATTGTTTATACACAAAATGTTATCTCTACATATTGTTTCTACTCAAATGTCATCTCCACATATTGTTTCTACTCAATTAATAATATCTCTACGTACTGTTTCTACACAAAATGTTATCTCTTCATATTGTTTCTACACAAAATGTTATTTCTACATTTTGTTTTCTACAAATTGATTCCTTTCCTTTTTTCACTGCATGAAACGTTTAATGTACATTTTGTTTTCTATTTATCTCTATTTGGACAAAGATGAATTTTGTTTTGCAATTAGTTTTTTCAAAAATACAATTTTGCAACAAAATAATTCTTGAATAAAGAGATTAGGTTTGTACCTCCTGAATAGCGCAGATATGAATTAGGTTTTTAGAATTTAATTAAATTTTTAATTTCTTTCTTTTTCTGAATTTTTAGCGTGTACGTGTGCACCCATCTTAGCCTGAAAATCTAAACTTTTCCTCCATAAGTCGACTAACTCTTAACATAAAACTAAACCAAATTTAGAAAATTCTGTTCGTGCTAACGAATTCTAGAATCAAAATTCGATGCATATTGGTCTAGGCAAGAATGAAAGGCAAAGAAAGTCAATTGCGGTTGTGTATACTCTGTGTACATATTGAAACCAGTTCTCTTTGGGCGGAATTTGTAAATAATAATAGATGCATCAGAGTTTGTTTAGTATCCGAGGAGGTTAAAAGCATGAAATTTTGATAATTTTGATAATTCACATAATAATTTCCTATGACCAGAATATTTCATTGATTTTTTATGTGAATGATGGATCCCATGTCAGGCTTCGACATCCGTCTTGTGTTTACATTAGCTCCCAGAGCCAGTACACTGCAGTACTAAAGATGTGTACACTTCTGAAATGACTTTCCTTGCCTTCCATCCTTGGGTCTAGGGGTTCCTGAGTTATGATTACACAAAAAAAAAATAATTAGAGATTACTACTTTACATAAATGAAACTATACTCACCGCTAAATCCTCAGGAGAGAAGGATAAATCTCCGTGGAAAGGATTTCCATTATTCTCCTCGATCCTGTCCAATTCCTGGACATCAAACAAGAAATACAGGGTGTCCCAATATACATGGGAGTTCAGTGACGGCTTCGAGATCGTCTTTCTTAACATAGCATTGCAATACCGAATTTAGAAAAAAAAACTCAACAAATGCTAAACATTTGCAGACGAAATACTTAACGGTCAAAGGATTACATGCTTTCCTACTGTGATCGGCGTTTATATCAATAAAATAAAGACACTCTTATATTTAAGTTGACGCATCGCCATACCAATCAACAATCATTCATAAAGACGTCATTAGAATTGTCACTTAAATCCCATATTTATTAGGACAACTGTTCACTAATCCTTAATATTAACGTACTTAAAATGACGCAGTAAAATGGGCGCACTAATGCGGACACCCTAAAGCGGACAATCCTAAAGTTAACACTATAAAGTGGACACCCTGATGTGGAGTGTGGGCACACTAAAGCGTAAAGTGGACACCCCGATGTGGAGTATGGGCACACTAAAGCGTAAAGTGGACACCCCGATGTGGAGTGTGGGCACACTAAAGCATAAAGTGTACACCTTGATGTGGAGTGTGGGCACACTAAAGCGTAAAGTGGACATCCTGATGTGGAGTGTAGGCACACTAAAGCGTAAAGTGGACACCCTGATGTGGAGTGTGGACGCACTAAAGCGTAAAGTCTATTGATGCTCTAAAGTGGACTCACTAATATTGATGGTCTAAAATGGACGCACTAATATTGATGCTCTAAAGTGGACGCACTAATATCGATGCTCTAAAGTGGACGCACTAATATTGATGCTCTAAAGTGGACACACTAATAAGGATGCTCTAAAGTGGACGCACTAATATTGATGCTTTAAAGTGGACACACTAATATCGATGCTCTAAAGTGGACGCGCTAATATCGATGCTCTAAAGTGGACGGACTGATATTGATGCTTTAAATTGGACTCACTGATATTGATGCTTCAAAGTGGGCGCACTGATATTGATGCTTTAAAGTGGACACACACATAAGGATGCTCTAAATTGGACGCACTAATATTGATGCTCTAAAGTGGACATACTAATATCGATACTATAACGTGGACGCACTAATATCGATGCTCTTATGTGGACACACTGATATTGATGCTTTAAAGTGGACTACTGAAATTGATGCTCTAAATTGGACGCACTGATATCAATGCCCTAAAGTGGACGCACTAATATGGATGCCTTAAAGTGGACGCACTAATATGGATGCTTTAAAGTGGTCACACAAATATCGATGCTCAAAAGTGGATACACTAATATAAATGCCCTAAAGTGGACGCACTAATATGGATGCTTTATAGTGGACGCAAAAATTTTGACGCACTAATATGGAGGTTCAATTGTGGACACACTAATGTTAACAACGTAAAAAACGATTCATGATTTTATTTGCTCCTCCTTTCTGATTTTTGCAAACACTCCCCTAACTAAAATTTTGACCTTGAGTTGGTTTTCTGTTGCCTCGAGTTCTCGAATGATCATCTCCTGCTCGACCTCCTTCAACTCCTCCCTGTTCACCTTCTCCACCTCCTCGCTTCCTAACTCCTTTTCGAGGTCTTCATTCATTTCCTGAATTGACAAGTAAAATAAAGGATCCTAGGGTTTGAGGTCCCAGGGCATCTATATAAAAATTTAGCTTGGGTGGGTGTCTCTTTGTTTGTTTGTCTGCTTGTTTGTATCCAATAAACGTTAAAACGGCTGACCCGATCAGACCAAAATTTTGTGTGGAACAGCACGTGGCCCCAGGGAAGGTTTATGGCCAATCAGACTTTAAATATGTAGTCCTGAAATATTTTTATCTTAAACTATTTAATTTAGTAAAATTTTGAAAATCCACGAAAAAATAGTATGAAATCCGAAAAAAAAAATTCTTTAAATTTTTTACTCTACAAAGAGAAGATGCTCACAGATAAAGCCACAATAAAAAGTTGAAAAAGAAGACGGGCGCGAAGCGCCCTAAATGCCTAGTACTAAATTAAGAAACAAGGTTTTAAGTGAAAAAGTGATCCCCAGAATAATTGTCGTTTTTGAATTTGCATTTGCACCAGTAATTTTGTTAATAAATTGAAGTTCAGAGACTTAAAAAAACTTTTTGTTCATATGAAAGTTTTTTTAAAAGGCTGGGTTAGTAATTTTTCTAATTTAGTAAAAATTTTAGCGGATTTAATTAGTTCCTTGCTTAAAAATAAAATAAATATGAAATGAATAAATTTCAAAAATAAATTGAATATTTTTGAAAAAGTCTTTTTTTACAAAAAAAGTTTTGCCTGGGTAGGTTTTATCTATTATGAAAGAAGTAAAAACAATAATAGCATCTACAAAGAATTAAGTTAAAAAGGAACATAAAAAGGAACATGTAACCGAAATTTTAAAATTACAGTTTGATTTTAAATATCAAAAGTATAATTTTATAAAAAAAAACGAGTGCCCTTTTGAAAGATACTCTATCCTTGTCTTACCAAATAGCGTTTTTTAAACATGTTGTTTAACCTTTGTTTGCTTTGCATATCAAACCTATTTTTTGCATTTTGAAATTTATTTTTGTCTTAGGGTTTTGGGGAAAAAAAGGAAGAATTCTGAATTCTGTCATGGAGATTTATTTTCCTTTTCTTTATCTACAATATTTATAAACAAACAAACAAACTATACAATATTCACAAGAACACAATGCATTATAGAAAAGAAATTACACAATACATTATAAAAAATATTTTGCCATTTAAACAGTTCGAAAACAAGCTGTTTTACCTCTATTTCTTCATTCTCCATAATTTCAGACATTTTTTATTCTAAAACTTTTAAAGAGAAAAATTAGTTTGATTTTAATTACAAAGGCAACTAACAAACTTAATTATAAAAATGTTTTGCTTTTTACTTGTTAGACCAAATATTGTATTTTCTACTGAATTTACAACATTGTTTAGGATAATCTTTGATTTCAAAACTTTTACCATTTCAAGAAAATCTAAAAATATTTTTAATTTGTAGTTATTTTTTAGACATTTTCTTTAATAGGTATAGGCGTCATGAAATTGATTTAAGCGTTGGAACCATTTGGTTAATGCTTTAATGTTTCCATTAAACTTTCAGCTATTTCTATAAATCTTCAGAAATTCAACACAATGTTGTGCTTTCTAAAGATTCAGCAAAACTTTATTTCAATTTCCAGGAGGTATTCCATAAACCTTAACTTTTCATCAACCAATTCAACACTTAAAATTACAAAAGTTTACAGATCGCAAACTTAGTATGAATATATCGGCAAAAGAAATTGAGTGCCGCGCCACAAACTCTGATTTTCTAATCCCTATCTTTACGAACCAATGTCGTAGGTAGACCTTAGCATTTTCAAACCATAAATTCTGTTCAATAAAGATTGAAATATTAAAATTGTACACCATATGGTTGCAAAGACATTGGGGTTTAAAAATTTGAAGTTGAAGCAAAGACTCAAATTACAAATTCACTACCCCCGGAGACATCCTTCTTTCTTTTATCTAAATATTTCAAATTGTTAAGTGCGGGTTCTGAATAGGTTCATGTGTGTCACGGACAAGAGCTGAGGTAAATTAACTGATTTTTCTTTTTAAGAAAAATGTCATCAATATCTTTCTCATTTTTACTGAGACAAGGTTTAGGGGGTATTGTTTTATTCATTAGAGGTTAAAGTCCCTTTAATATATGGTATATACAGTTCCTTTAATATACGGTATATACAGTTCCTTTAATATATGGTATATACAT
Organism: Eurytemora carolleeae; assembly: GCF_000591075.1. Lineage (NCBI taxonomy): Eukaryota > Metazoa > Arthropoda > Copepoda > Calanoida > Temoridae > Eurytemora > Eurytemora carolleeae. Next base: position 81,222 of record NW_019396159.1, read on the forward strand.
TCCCTTTAATGTATGGTATATACAGTCCCTTTAATATATGGTATATGTATATACAGTTCCTTTAATATATGGTAGATACAGTCCCTTTAATATATGGTATATGTATATACAGTTCCTTTAATATATGGTAGATACAGTCCCTTTAATATATGGTATATGTATATACAGTTCCTTTAATATATGGTAGATACAGTCCCTTTAATATATGGTATATGTATATACAGTTCCTTTAATATATGGTAAATACAGTCCCTTTAATATATGGTATATACAGTCCCTTTATTATATGGTATATACATTCCCTTTAATGTATGGTATATACACTCCCTTTAATATATGGTATATACATTCCCTTTAATGTATGGTATATTTTTTAATTTTAATGGAGTAAAAAGCCCCATAACTCACTCAAATGCTTTTTTCTACTCATAAATGTTTTAAACCTAATGTTACAAACTTTTAATATTTCAAACTTTTTAAATATTTAACTATATTAAACTTTAATCTAACAGAATTCATAGTTTTAAATATTAAAGGTCTTCGGATTGCAAAGATTTTTGTCAAAAACTCATTTCATTTTTAATACCCCGTCTTTTCTTTAAAATCAAAGCAATGTGAATTCCTAATCTTAAATTTCAAAACTTACTCAAACACGAAGACAAAGCTTTGTTAAGTAAAATTAAGAGAAGAAAGTTAAATTAGATGTTTTTGAATTTGAATATGAATGTTGCTAACTCAAAATTAAATACAGGGTGTCCCACGAACCAAGTAAGATGAGAAACGAATTGAAGGTCGACTTTGATCTTTTTTGACATTTTTGGTTTTATCCAATATTGAAATTTGATCGAAATTCTTAATATCTCAGGTAATATTGAAAGGACAAAAAAGCAGACCACATTTTGGAAATGCCAGGATTAGGAGAATTTTGTAGTTATTTCATTAAAAAATATACATTTTAAATCTAGTAGGTTTGACGAAGGGATGCTGCAAATTATTTCAACTGTCATGTTTTGTTGGACATAAAAAAAGTAACTTCAGCAATCATATTTATTTTTTACGATGGTCATAATTATGTTTATTCTTTCCCTTCGTCTATTTCAAGAATTTATAAAAGAGAATTCAATTCTTTAGGTTTTCCGACTTTAAGTCAAAGAAAATTAAGAAAGTTTCTAATCTCATCTCATCTCATTTCATCTCATCTCATCTCATCTCATCGCATCTCATCGCATCTCATTTCATTTCATTTCATCTCATCTCACCTCATCTCATCTCATCTCATCTCATCTCATCTCATTTCATCTCATCTCATCTCATCTCATCTCATCTCATCTCATCTTATCTCATCTCATCTTATCTCATCTCATTTCATCTCATCTCATTTCATTTCATCTCATCTCATCTCATCACATCTTATCTAATCTCATCTCATCTCATCTCATCTCTTTCTACAGAATCTCATTTCTTTACATTCACAATATTGGCGTAAAAGCATTAACTCAGTTACTTCTATAGTTCTATTCTAACTACTTAAAACAAGGTATATTGATTAAAAATAGGGGTTTAGGACATTACATGGATCCAGATTGCTATGAAAAGTTGCATCAATTTTCAAGATTGGGTCGACTTTAAAGGGGTCAGCGCCTTGAACTTTCGATTATACATTACTTACTAAAATATACTCTTTTGTAGTACAAAACATTTAAATTTTAGAATTTGTTCTAGCTTTTACTTTATGGAAATAGTTTTCATCGATTTTTGCTTTAAAGCTTATCCTTTGGATTACAGTGAACAAATTATCAAATTTTAATATTCTTTTAAAACTGCGGGTTTCTTTAAACTTGAATGTATTAGCACGTAGGCGACACTTTGCCATACAACAAATTGACCAAACGACGATTTGCTAGTTGTCATTTTCCATGGGTTATTTTTGCAAGGATATAAACTTCCTAATTGTCATTTTCCATGGGTTAACTTTGCCAGGAGATAAACTTTCTAGTTGTCATTTTCCATGGGTTAACTTTGCCAGGAGATAAATTTCCTAATTGTCATTTTCCATGGGTTAACTTTTACAGGAGATAAACTTTCTAGTTGTCATTTTCCATGGGTTAACTTTGCAAGGAGATAAACTTTCTAGTTGTTATTTTCCATGGTTTAACTTTGCCAGGAGATAAACTTTCTAGTTGTCATTTTCCATGGGTTAACTTTGCCAGGAGATAAACTTGCTAGTTGTCATTTTCCATGGGTTAACTTTGCCAGGAGATAAACTTGCTAGTTGTCATTTTTCCATAGGTTAACTTTGCCAGAAGAAAAACTTTCTAGGTGACAATTTGCTAATTATCATTTTTCCATGGGTTGACTTTTCAGGGAGATAAACTATGGGTTAACTTTGCCAGAAGATAAACCTGCTAATTAATATTTTTGTATGGAGATAACTTTCTAGTTTTCATTTTTCCATGGGTTAACTTTGCCAGGAAACACTTGCTAGGTGACATTTTCCATGGGTTGGCTTTGCCAGGAGATACACTTGCTAGTTGACATTTTCCATGGGTTGGCTTTGCCAGGAGATACACTTGCTAGTTGACAAATTGATAGGTGACATTTTGTTATGAAACACAGGAATTGTTTCTTTGTTCCAAACTCTGATGTTAAATCTCTATATCTTTGCCACCCAATGTCATAGAACTTAGATATTTAAACTAGAAATTTTGCCAGATCAAATAATTTAAATTTGAAAGGTTGTAAAGATATGAAGATTCTAATCTTTGAGTTGAAATACCAAGTGCCGCCTAAATTATTATACAGGGTGTCACAATAAACATGAGAATTAATTCGAATTCAAAATCGTCTTTTTTCGTTTTATTGTAACCATAAAAAAGTGGATTGAAATATAGAAAATCTAAAGCCTTAAAACTGATGTGAGTAAATCTACAGAGTATAAGAAAAAAATGTGCTTACAAGTAAAAAATAAACAAATAAAAATGATTCTAATGAATCATGGAAAGCAGGAGCTCTCTGACGGACTCTTCCCTCTTCAGACTCTTTGTGAATCACTGCGATTTAATGGTCTCACGCTCTCAAGCTTAAATTGTTGATAATTTCGCCAATTAATTCTAAAATACCAAAGCTAACAAGTGCTTTACATTACTAAAATGTACATGTAAAGAGCTACAGAAAAGCATAACTGAGTTAGAGCGGTAAAATCTAAGATGAGGGCGTTGCGACACTTTAAAGTCAACCCTGTCTTAAAAATTGATGAGACTGTTTATAAGCAGGCTGAATCTATGCGGAATACCGATTCCATTTCTGTTTTAGCCCAGGCTGATCCTATTTTCTCCTTCCTAGCCGTGGTTCATGCCTATTGTCTTGCATTTAAACTAGGATCTGGGGCAACGGTGGCTTTGGTTTTTTCAGCGTTCAAACATGCGTTCAAAGCATGTTTTCTTGGTTGGCATTTTCTAACGACAAACATTTCTCTACTTTGGCGACTTAATGTCCGACCCACTTTCTGTTCGATCTATAACTATGTACAAAAGAGCTAATACGTACGTTGTCCTGTTTATAGGCCGGCCTACTCGTAATCCGTATGAGGACTGAAGGGATTACATTAATGGACCTATTCCGAGCTATTGAGCTCACGCCGTTTACAGTATAATTACCTAATTTCAATAGTCAAAAATAGTTACGTCTGCTAGACTATATTTTCTGTAAGCAGTAAAAGATTGTTTTGTTATTCTAAAAAATGTTGTATATTTTTCTGTAATATTTCTACAAGATAAACTGTACTGTGTTTGTTTACGGGCATTTTTCATTAAACTACGTATAACAGTACGCTATCAAAACATAAACAAACAAAGTCTTAACTCTAGTAGACGATACATCTACGGATTACAACTTGTCTAGATACTAAATCAAAATATGATGTAAATCGTCACTCAATTCCCATGTTTATTGGGGCACCCTGGACATAAAACTTAGTCTCTTAAACTAAAGAACCATGTTTTTTTATTAATCTTGTCATTTTTTATATACAAAATGCTCTTTTTACTGACAAAGAAATCTCGGAACTTAATTATTTGCTTTTGAAAGGAAAGTTGATTGGATCTAATTTATTTCCGTGTAGACATCTAAAAAAGATATGAAAGGTTATCGTGAACACTTTTTTCAGCTTGTTAATAGTGCCCACAAGATCGTCTTCGCTCCTTGAAACAATTTGCGGCATTTATTTGTAAACATAGTTTTACAAACTAATTTCGTGAAACAATAATTTCAAAAAATAAAAAATGTGCCCTGCGTTTATTGATTTTTTTTATTTCCGGATTTTATCTAGATTCAAAGAATTTTGGTTTTATTTAATTAATAACAAATCTGAACAAAATCATTTATATCTCAGATAATTTAAAAAGAACAAGAAAGGCACATCCTGGATATACAAAACTATCCTGCACATAAACAAAATGGTTTCTGCCTGAAAAAGAAAGTTCAGCTTTCACTCCACTTTGAATAGCAGATTAGGGACTTGAATGTCTACGTATATCCTTCAATGATTCCCTGGAATCATTATTAAAGCCTGTATATGGTGTTGAAAGTTTTGTAGCCTAATTTCAAGGGTCATTTTACGGAACTAAAGGTTTATAGAAATTGCAAAAAGTAAGTTCGAAAAGTAAATATATATAATAATTTATAATCAATGAGTTAATGCAATGAAAGTTATTTCAGAAGTGTACGTAAACACAAGACGGATGTCGAAGCCTGACATGGGATCCATCTTTCACATAAATAATCAATGAAATATTCTGGTCATAGATAACTGTTATGTGAATTATCAAAATTTTCAAAATGTAATGTTTTTAACCTCCTCGGATACTAAACGAACACTGATGCATCTATTCTTGTTTACAAATTCCGCCCAGAGAGAACCGGTTTCAATTTGTATTCAGAGTATACATGACCGCGATTAACTTTCCTTGCATTAGAACTTTAACTCACTTTATTGTAGCCCTTTACGTGTATATTTTAGCACTGAAATGCACTTGTTGTTAGCTTTGGATTTAAAGAAATAATTGACAAAATTCTAATAGATTTTTGCTTGAGAGCTTAAATCACAGTCATTGGATTTCAACATTCTAAACCTTATTGGAAAGCCTATGACAATAGGCGGAAGATTGTTCAACTATATTTTAAAAAATTTGCAAAAATTTTTGCATATTTGAAATGGCATGGTCAAGGGCTTTTCAAAAATGTATAATTTGTTATTTTTTAGTTAATAACTGCAATTCCCAATATACATTTGGATTTATATAAAATTGGCAAATACACTCACGATATGTTGGGCAGAAGAGACGTCTGTAGGAATAGGGTTAAAAACGGTTTGATATAAATTAATTTTAAGATCACTAAAATACATACATTTTATACTCAAGTATTAATATTCAATATATTTTCCCGGATATCAAGGTTCAACTGATCAATATTTTTGATTTATCAGCATTTTTCAAGATCATGAAAATGTATTCAGGATTTAAAAAAGGAAAGCTTTCATGACCTTTCATGTCGGCCTGCCATAAACATAATTTTTAACAAGGGTGTAATGCAAGGAAAGTTATTTCAAAAGTGTACGCATCAGGGAGTAAGAAATAGAAAGGGAGATATAACTGACGCGGTTCGCCCTACCATATGATTATACATGCTTTACAGACGAAGTACTCCATTTGAAAACGAGTTTTTTTAAAGGTCTTCTTTTAATTTTTTAAATGTACTTTTTACTTTACCATAATAAATGAAAACAATCTTATTTAATATAAAAAAATACGTTTGTATTGCTAATTATTTTGCATCTTAAAAAATGAATTTATTTGGCGATGTTCAGCATACTTTTTTCCCTGTTAAATGTAATTTCAATGACCTTTTCTGAATACATATACGCGGTAATTGTGCATAAGACGACATTTAAATATTTCTTATTCAAATGGAGTACTTCGTCTGTAAAGCATGTATAATCATATGGTAGGGGGAACCGCGTCAGTTATATCTCCCTTCTATTCCTTACTCCCTAGTACGCATCTTTTGTACTGTAGTGTACTGTCTCTATGTGGTAATGTAAACGCAAGACGGATGTTACAGCCTGATATGGGATCCATTTTTCACATAGGAAACTATTATGTGAATAATCAAAATTATCAAATTTAATGCTTTTAACCTCCTCGGAAACTAAACGAACACTGATGCATCTATTTTTGTTTACAAATTCCGCCCAAAGAGAACTGGTTTCATTATGTATGCAGAGTATACACAACCGCAATTAACTTTCCTTGCATTACACCCTTGATTTTCAATATATCAAACACTTTATTCTTAAAATATTTTTGACACAGTGCATACATTCTGATCCTGTTAACAATGGATATATTTTCCCCAATGTCAAATCCAATCCTTCCAAGTATTATAGTATAACAGAGATAAGAGAGTACACAGATCTATTAAGGGATAAACTATGCAATATTTTCTACAACAGGTTCCATTGTGTACAACTGGAGTACACGACCAATTAGAAGGGATATTTATGGACCCTTTGGATATAACATATAAACTAAATACATAAGTTTTATGTTTAATGTGAAAGGTTAGAGTATATCTTTAAACATTGTAAAACTTAACAAATGAATGGGTATAATATGCAACAAGTAGCGGCTAAATCATTAAATGGCAGTCAAAAACCTTTTGAGGAAATATATATTTGTATCTCTATTCTTCCTAAAGAAGATTTTATTGAATTGTAAATAAATCTTTGAGGAAATGAAACAATTTGGGGAAAGCCTTGTATTCGAATTGAAAAATTTGAAAATTTCATTTTGCCGGCAATACATCAGGATTTTCCAATTTTAAAATGTATTGAGTGAAAAATTATAAGTAAATGCATTGTTTATTGCTGAAAATATAAAGAATTGTTAAATGGAAAAAATTGCATCTATTCCATGTTAAATTATGTTTAATAAGAGTAAAGGAACTGAGGTTTTGTGTTTCGTGGTTTTACCACATTATCATAGCTGTATCAAAATGTCTGTTTTGTATTTTCTCTATGATTTTACTGATATATTGCAGTACACCTCCCCCCCTGTTTAGCTCAGACCAGTTCGTGTTTAAAAACAAACTCTGTTTAAAATGTGCATATGGTTACCAATGTTCATGAGTATACACAGTCAAAGTCTTAGAAGGACTTAGCGCTTTCCTGAGCGTATTAGGTATAACTATTAATTAATTGTTAATACTATTTTTACTAGTTGTATTTCTATTGTTATTTATTAGTTATTTTTGTGTTAATAATATGTATTTTTCAGCATAAAAACATACTGAAGAAATACACGTTATTGCTTCTACCCGTTCTTTATCCGCGTGTTGGTTGGCTTTGAGTTCAAGACCTGATTAAAGAATTTAGCGAAAGTTCGCGAAACATTTTGCTACAAATCCCTATGTGTTTACAATTGCAACCCAATGTCGTGTACATATTTTAAATCATGAATTCTGTTAGATCAGATAATATAAGGTTTACATCATTAGGTTGCAAAGATATAGGTATGAGTCAATTTGAGTTTGTTGCAAAGAATCAGTTCCTTTCACGCTATTATGAAATCTCATGCTTTTAGTAATAACCAATTTTTTGAAGAGCTCTTGAAAAGACGAAAAAAAATTTATTTCTGATTACCCCCAGGGTATACATAGGTTCCGTCAAAAAAGTCAGCCAATTATATAGGACTAGTCGTTTGACCAGTTATAGTGATTAATTATTCACTTTGTGAGTGAAGAGCATTATTATATAGAAGATAAACTGTTACACAAATGTCTATTTTTTAGCTTCCTCTCGAGATTTTAGCTGGTTTCTTATAAAAGACAATAAAGTATATAAAAGTATATTTGTAAAATTAATTATAAAAAAAGATAATAGTTATTAAACATTTGCATAAAAATCTTAGGAAGACATTTATCTATACATAAGAAATATTACTTTTTAAAAATATCATTAAAAACAGGTACAGAGGGTTCAGAGGGTACAGAGGGACTTTTCACCTCGAACATTTTCAACATTTATAAAAGAACTGTTAAAAATAGTTATCAAAATAAATATTTTAGCACTAAACATCTGTGCTAATTTTAATAATACATTTGTTTGCGAAAAAGTAAATTTGCACACATATATTAAAATGATAAACTAAAATGCAAGTTAAAGGAAAGATAGATCGGTTTACATAAAAAAAAATTTCGAAAATTGTAAATTAGCTAATTATAAACCGGGTTTATGTTCTGTATGATCGATGCAAATTTTTCTTTTGCAAAACTAAGAATTTTAGATTACTGTTTAAATAATCAAAAGAGAAAACTGCGAGCTTTTAAAGATTAAATAAATGCTCTAATAAATAACTTTTGAGCTTGTTTTGTTGCAGTAGTGTTGGATCATTGAGCTTAAAGGAACTGTTTGAAGAGGCGTATTCCCAATTCACAATAGTACCCTTGAAACATTAATCTGATTAATAATGTGGAAGATTTCAGGCTTGAAAACTGTTTGGCTCTGATAATTTCTTAATTGTTTTTGATGCAAGAAATGCGCAGGTTAATTTAATATATAAAACCACAAAAGAAACAATCAGTTTTTTTGTACAAAAAAATTGAAATCTAATTCATACTTGATCAGACAAAGCTTTCAATGGTACCTTTGTAAATCCACAATGCCACTGTATCTATGGAAAGGCACTTGAAATATCGTTTACAATAACTTTAATGCTCTATCTATCTATCCATTCGTCTACACAAAAAAAAATCACTTTCGTTAATACCCAAGAACTAGGCCCGTACAGTACAACACAATTAACACTATGTCTGTACAGTACAGGCCCGTACAGTACAACTTGATTGATGCTATGCCTGTACAGTACAGGCCCGTACAGTACAACTCAATTGATGCTATGCTTGTACACTACAGGCCCGTACAATACAACTCGATTGATGCTATGCCTGTGCACTACTATGCCCATACAGTAAACACGGATAAGTGCTATGCCTGTACAGTACTATGCCCGTACAGTACAACACGATAAGTGCTATGGCTGTATAATAAAATAAAAATTCAGCAAAAATGTCGACTTCATAATCAAAATCAAATAAAGATAATTATTTGAATGTTGTGCACGTGTATTTAACGGTTCTGTCAATATTCCAGAAAGCTGTGACTTTCGATCACAATTTTGCTATTAAACATAATTGTTTAGCCTTTACATAAAATACTTTGTTGCCGACAAATACATTTTGAATGAAAAGTCTAAAACAAACAAAACCGTAAGTTTAAAGATTGTTTGATTATAGACCAAAGCGCGTAAGATTTCAAATAGAAGAAACCAAATGCTTCTAAGTCTGGTTAATCCAGGGTGTGTGCATAAAAAAAAATTGTGATCGTCTTTATTATTCTGATCCTACTGTATGCGGGACTTTATACTGAAGCATTGTATCTATAGCTGTACCGGGCCTGCAGTACACTGTAGCAGTGTATCTAGCTGTACCGGGCCTGTACACTGTAGCAGTGTATCTAGCTGTACCGGGCCTGTACACTGTAGCAGTGTATCTAGCTGTACCGGGCCACACACTGTAGCAGTGTATCTAGCTGTACCGGGCCTGAACACTCAAGCAGTGTATTTAGCTGTACCGGGCCTGTGTTCCTTTGAATATGGGAGGTAGCTGTACCCAACCTGTACAGTGTACATTGTATCTAGCTGTACCAGGCCCTAACACCTGAACCACCTATTTGGGTTTCATAACATGGAAATCCTAGATCCTCGAGTTCATGTCTTGATTTCTCAACCTTCAAAATAAAATAAAATTAGTTCAGCTTTCCATATTTTTTATACTGGGCTTTCCACAAAGAATGAGACTTAAGATACGACTGTATCCTATTAAATGGTTTCTGTGGCTTCTAATGGGAAATAAAGCAAGAGTCGTTATATATCTTTCATATAAAATTTTTAGAATAATTAAACGTTCCACATATTTCAAAATTTTTGGAATAATTAAACGTTCCACATATTTCAAAAAAAAAAAAATTCTGAACAATTGGTTTTTCTTAAACCATGCAAAATCTTAACCCTGAGAAAAGATATATGCAGAAAATGGAACCAAAACAATAGATTTTTGGTTCGTTTTTGCCTTATGTTTTCTCTCAAGGTTACCTACAAAGACGACCTTAAACTTTTGAAATATGACGAGTTTAAGGTTAAATTAAGTCTTTTGCCTTGAATATAAGGAAACATACGGTATACATTTTGTGGGTAACCCTACAGTAGAACAAAGTAAACTTTCAGGCGTCATATTTCTGTTGAAGGTTGTCATTAAAGTAATCCTTGTAGAATAACCCTTTATGATAATAGATGAATATTGCAATCTCCTCTCATTAAAAGTACAATGAGACCCATAAAACTAAGATAGGAAGACTGCATTTAAGAAAATAGTTTTACCGTTAGCTTTAAAATAAACTTGTTTAGTAAAATTGGTCTGTGTACTGTGTGCATTGGACAATTTCCTTTACATGGACTATTTAAAACTATAACTTGAGTCTTATATTCGATCTTTCTCTTTTACAGTTTAATGTGTCTCACTGTATTTTGTAAAAATACTCTAGAAAGAAAATATTGTAAACCTGCTGACGTTGAACATACGGCGTTATTAGGCCGAGGGCGAAACCTCCGCCTCCGGCTCCGGTCAGCTTGGCGTGAATAGAGTTACCGGCGAATATTTCCACAACCCGGCCTAAGGCGGGGTGGGATACGCCCAGTCCTGCCAGTAAACCCTGGTTGATGTCGATCAAGTTCTAAAAACATGAAAAAATTGATTATTTTTTTTAAATTTATGTTGTAGGGTACAGGGCGGAAAANAATTAAAATTTTATCTTCGGCCAATATGTTTTTTTAGTTCTAGAAATTAACAAACATGTGTGAGGATTTAAAAATGTTAAATCGACCGTGTTTGTTTTAAATATTTGCATATGCAAACTATGCCTGAATTACGAATGGTTTGCATAAGATCCTGGAGACGAATTTAATGCGTTATATACGGATAATATGACTAGGAGTCTGGAACCCTTAAAGTACGCACAAAAAGTACGTTTGCCTACTGGAGACAAAAACTTGTGACAAAGTACACCTTCAGAACCGGGTTTTAGAAATTAATTGTATAAAAATAAAGATTTAAGAAATAATTGTATAATAAAACTTAATTTTATTTAATGCTGTTGAAACTCAATACTGCTTAAAGGGGGGGGGGTCAAATTGACTCCCACCCACTATAGTTTCAGTAGAAGTACATATTTCCATTAATTGTTATAGCGACGATATGAGGATTTATCTCTTATTGGATAATGAGATAGATAGAAAAATAGATGTTACCACTGTATATATTGAAATCAGGTACATTTAGAGTTTCCATTGAACGTAAACTTTCGTGAAAAAATGCGAAATTTCGCGAAAAATGCAAATTTCGCATTTTCGCCAAACAGATTAACGAAAATTTTCGCATTTTTCCTACTAACGGATTGCGAAAAAGTGCGAAATTTTCAGCGGAAAAAAACGTTCCCGGAAAATGTCATGTTCATTGTAATGAATGCTGCGTTGACCACAGAAGATTTTGAATGAACATACCTCTAGTGTTCTAAACTCCTCCTGGCATCCCTTGAACCCCTTGATTGCTGATGCTTGAAGGCTGGATATAGCAGTCTGCGTAATACGCTCAATTGCGTCAAATATCGGCCCAATCACCTTAACAATATTTCTTTATAAATAACGTGGTAATCTATGGTTTTCTGCATGTTTTTGTTTTAGTATGTCCGATTAAAAATCAGGAATCCAGCTTTACCGATTTGCCTTAAATTTAGAATAAGGAAGTCGGTAGGAATGTTCTGATCGCTCGGTTTTAAAGTTCTACGTTGATTAAGTTGACTTTTGAAAGAAAAAATAGTTTCCAGATTCCGAAACTAGGTTATAAACTAGCTAAAAATAGTTTCCAGGTTGCCAAACTAGTTCTATAAACTAGGAAAAAATAGTTTCCAGGTTCCCAAACTAATTTAAAAACTAGCTAAAAATAGTTTCCAGGTTCCCAAACTAGTTCTAGAAACTAGCTAAAAATAGTTTCCAGGTTCCCAAACTAGTTTATAAACTAGCAAAAAACCCAAGTTATGCCTTGCAATAAAGTTTTCTTTAAAAAATTCAACCTATCCAATTAATAACTTTTAAACTGTGCTAATTTTAAGAACGTCAAAACGGCTGAACCGATCGATCTCAATTAAAACAGAAAAAACGATTATAAATGTCTTTAAGAAAGAGAGTGCAAAGCTCCCAAAAACCTTGCATATACATATTAGGCTTGTTTTATATTGTTGTTGATGTTAAGTCTATTCAAGTTGTTATTGGTTTTAGTTTATTATTATTGTTGGCTGGTTTAATTTAGTCATGTAATCAATTTAATTAGTTCCAGTTTGTTATTTTGTTAGGTCTTGTTATTAAATTTATGGTTAGTTTGGTATAGTTTTGTGGTTATGTTGGTTGCTTTAGTAATATTTTGTTTGGTTTGGTCTAATTATGTCGTTATTTGAACTGGTTCAGTTGTTTTTTTTAATTGGGTTGTTCTATTTATCCCGTCCTCGATGTTATTTTAACAATATTGTTGGTTGGTTTTGTCTAGTTTTGTCATTATGTGGGTTGGTTCAGTTGTGTATGCTGTTTACAGATTTGATCTACTTATGTCGTTATTTGAATTAGTTCAGTTATGGTCTCGGTTTGTCGGTATTTTATTCGGTTAAATTATTTTAAAGATACCTTGGGTAAAAGAATATGTCTGTTTCTAACAGCTGAGACTAGTTCTCTAGTATTCCTGGGAACTTTTGTATTTACCTAAACAAAACATTTTCTCAAATTGGTTTCTGAGTTCTTCTTTGCAAAAACAGCATTTCTTAGACCTAGAAGTGTTATTCAAGATTTTCTATTAAAGAAAATATTAGCTTAATTTCCGATTCCCCCTTTAAACCTTTAAACTGCTCAAGGATTTTGGACTTATCCTTAGTAATCTAGATAAACACGTGCAATTATGTAACAATTGATTTGCAACCTGTTTTATATCTAAAACACAGTGATGCTAGCGTACACTTCCATTTTAAGGCAATTTAAACACGATCCAAGAAAAAAACACAGCGATCCACTACTCTTTTAATATGTAATTCTGTATATTCGCAACTTTTGTTATTAAAATATCTTGGTAACATGTCTCGGGTGCATTTCCGGAGTTGTGATAGGTAAAAATTGAAAACTCCTTTTTGGTATTTGTCGAAATAAAAGAAAAAGTAAAATCTATAATAATTCCGCTTCTCATTAGCTTTAAAGTAGTTTTGAATGTTTATATATTTTCAATCATTTTCTCATGGCTTCTCATTCTTAAGATTGACAAATAATTTTTTAAATTTCTCTTCTCATAAATACGTTTTTTTTAATTTCCTAAATTTTGCTATAATTGCCTATTCATTTACTTTATATTTTATTGGTCTATTCTGTCCTATAGGACGGATCATAATGTAGAAAAACATCGAAATATATTTCCTAATGTGAAATTGTGCATTCTACAGATAGAGAACACTTTTAACCAATACGGATTTTTACAGTTTCAAGGCCTTTTAACCTTGAAAGATCGCAATAAATGTAGGAAAATAATAGGCCATATCGAGCGATAATGAAAGGCCCTTTTGGTTTAGTCGTTTAACATTTTATTGTCCACTTCGAAATGTTCAAAATTGATTTCATCCTGCAATTTATGAATAATTTTCACAAATTAAGATTTTTTAATTTGAGAATTAAAGAAATGATTTTTACCAGTAGAATCTGTAGACCACTGAGATCAGATACAGGCAACATTTCTCCAGATCTACAATGTAACAAGATAAGGAAGCTAGGAGAATATAACAAGCTAGGACGGAGCTAGGAGGATTAACAAGTTAGGACGGAGCTAGGAGGATATAACAAGCTAGGGCAGAGCTATAAGAATATAACAAGCTAGGGCGGAGCTAGGGGAATATAACAAGCTAGGGCGGAGCTAGGAGAATATAACAGGCTAGGGCGGAGCTATAAGAATATAACAAGCTAGGGCGGAGCTATAAGAATATAACAAGCTAGGGCGGAGCTAGGAGAATATAACAAGCTAGGGCAGAGCTATAAGAATATAACAAGCTAGTGCGGAGCTCGGAGAATATAACAAGCTAGGGCGGAGCTATAAGAATATAACAAGCTAGGGAGGAGCTACGAGAATATAACAAGCTAGGGCGGAGCAAGGAGAATATAAGAAGCTTGGGCGGAGCTAGGAGAATATAACAAGATAGGACGGAGCTAAGAGAATATAACAAGATAGGGCGGAGCTAGGAGAATATTACAAGCTAGGGCAGAGCTAGGAGAATATAACAAGCTAGGGAGGGCGGAGCTAGGAGAACATAACAAGAAAGGACGGAGCTAGGAGAATATAACAAGCTAGGGCGGAGCTAGGAGAATATAAAAAGCTAGGGCGGAGCTAGGAGAATATAACAAGCTAGGGCGGAGCTAGGAGAATATAACAAGAAAGGACGGAGCTAGGAGAATATAAAAAGCTACGGCGGAGATTACAACAAAAATAGTACGGAGCCAATAGATTACAAGAAGCTATGTAGAAAATTAAATATTATGTTTTCAAATATTTCTAGAATCCCTGGCAAGTAGTTGAGGTGTGGTGTGTGGTGGGTTGGTAGAATGGATAAATGTTAAAGTAGGACGGATATAGAAGATATAGATATGACCCTCTACTGACCTATATGCCAGGGCACCTCCAAATGTAGAGACACTGTTGTCTATTCCTAGACAATAGAACGTTATTATACAGAGGGGAGGGGGTAGGAGGGTAGAACCTATAGTTAGAGGGAGCCTTGTTTATATTGGAATGGAAAACGGTGGTGTGGATTTAGCCTACAAAGGCAGTATAAAATATGCCTATATTTGGAATATATGCGGCCAAGCTAATCTATCTTAGGAATCTTGCATTCAAACTGCCGCAGGACAACATATATTTATATATATTTACACATTTTTCCAGGAATAGGGGCGGTGTGCTAGGGTGGGGCAGAGGGGATGGAGAGAGAGATTGAGAGAGAGAGAGAGCTAAGAAGGAAGATAGGATGGGATGACTGGAGTGAGTGGTCTACAGATTTTTACCANTACAGCGAGGAGTTGGGGTGACAGTAGGTTCAGAAAGTGAGAGTTAGTAAAAGAGAAGTGGGTGTGAAAGGGGATGGGAAAATAGAAAATGTGATTGTTATGATGCAAGTTATGAAGAAGTTTGAGAAGTGAGGGTAGTGTGTGTTAGAATTACATAAGTGAGAAGGGATGAATGGGTATTATTAAAGAGTAAGAGAGTTCTGATGTCGAGAGTGAATATAAAATGTTATGATACAAGGAAGCAAATAAAGAGAATAAGATAATTATTGATATATATAGAGCCCCAAGGAGACGAGAATTTTGACTTGACTGATTAAAGGTTTGCGGCAGAATAACAGAGACAGGTCAGATAGATATATTTAATTTTGGGTAGGAATACCTCATATTACGGTAAGGAGGGGAGGGGGGGGGGNCCCCCCCCCCCTGTAATCTTATAACAAAAATGTTCCACTCCCTCTCCCCCCCCCTTACTAATAAAAGGCCTTAGAGTATTGGTATAGAGTTGAAATGCATGTTATTAGCCCAATTTGTTAAGGCCAGGTCATTGAAGAAAAAATTGGACCGATATCTTTAATAGTTTGGGTACTCCGTGCTAGGGAGGGTTGAAAAAAATGCAAAAAAAAGTGTTAAAATGTGGAAGACGATGCCTGGCCGCCTTAAACAAGTCCCACAAGATTCAACGAAATGAGATAGAAAGGATACGGGGCATTGTACTGACAGTCTGCAGTCTACACGTGTGATATTGATATCAACTCATGTTCTGAACCCTCTAGTAATAAGTTATAAGAAATATATACACTGGAAGTTACTTTATGCGTTTCATTAGAGTTTGACCTTACGTCCTCTGTAAAAATATTTATCGAGATTATTTTTGGTACAAACAAATATAAAGATGTGACGCATGTTTCTACATCCATTTTTCAAGGGCTTTTAAAAAAATATATTTTTTAGGTTTGTAGCGAGCTTTAGTCTCAAAAAAAGTTATGGGCTACTATTTTAGATTTTTTTGCACGGNGGGGGGGGGGGGCATTCTGTTTAGGCTCTAAAAACAAATCTTAAAATTTGTTCCAACTCCACACAGATTTCAAAGATTAAAACTAACTCTGTTCTCCGGTGATAGTGTCAAAAATTAGAGTGCTAGGACAAAAAAATTAAACTCTCGCACTAAACGCCCCCCTCCCAGACTGTTTAGGGTTAATAATCCTTTTAATTATCTTTAACGATATAAAAAAAATATTTTGGATTAAAGTTTATACATAAACATTATACATATCATATCAATGAAGGGAGAATTATTCTTTTAAATTATTGATCTTTTAGTAAATAATGTTCTTAATCATTCTAATTTTTCTTCCAGCAATCTGCAAGTAGTTTCATGTTTATTTTTAGAGTTAAAATTAAAAGTATATCAAAAGAAGCCTGAAAATAAAAAAGGAATTTTTGTTCAAAATAAAAGAAAATATATATCCTCCTTTCCTATCTACGATAATTTAGTTTTCTTGGGCCGCTTGAAAAAAAAGCATTTAAAATACTGTTGTCCCAAATTGAGGCAAACATATTTGGGTGCATCGCCATTCTTCACGGGTTGACCAAACTGTCGGTGCTCATAGAAAAAAGCCTTCCGAGAAATGACTTTGTAAAATCCAGAGGGGGGGTACATCCCCCCCCCCAATTTCATTCAGGGGGAGGGGGTAATGGACTGCCCCCCTGAATCCACCAATGGGACGGGGGGGGGAATGTATGAATACATCATATTACATGATGTTCGCGCGGTTCATGTTAATATGAATGTTAAAAAAATTTGAAAAAAGTTTAAATGATTATTTTAAATATTAATACCTGATGGAGTTCCATGCATTATTTTCTCCGCCATAAACGCCCAATCAGATATTAACTGTCTCTTCTCAGGGTTTATTTCTATCTCTTTTCTTCTAGTTCTAGATTCAATAATTGTTAACAATCATTGACAATACAAATGCTGGGGCCTCGTCTTAAAGGGGCTGTGGCATATCTGATTCACAATGGTACCCTTTTTAACTTTATCTAAGGAACATTAATAAGGAAGATATCCTCGGTTTTCTAGCTTGAAATTTCTGCCAAATACTATAGAGTTTCTCAAGCATAAAACTGCAAGTCACTTTTTCAAAGAAGCCACAATTTTAGAGAAAAAAAAGATATCTTTAACATGTTTGCATAGATTTAAGTCTTCATTCCTTTATACTAAAAAGTGAATTTATAATATAATAAAAATAAATGGAGACATAATAATAGAGAAGTATCTGTATATAAAGCCTGTAAACCATTGATAAGACAAAGTAATTAGTATTAAGAAAATTAGTATGAAGGCACTAAGAATTTATACTATACAGTGATTACTAATAATTGTTCTCGTCTTGGTTCTTTCTTTTAATCAAAATTGTCTCTCAGGACATTTCTTAATTTCTGGCTTTTATATTTTTTTAAATATTCGCTGTGAAATTTTTAGAAGATTTACATTTTAAAAATTTATGAATTGACATCAATTTTTTTTATGACCACTTGTTAAGTTTAAAAGTCAGTCAAAATTTCACTTTTTCGCGTAAAAATTAAATATTTGACTTATCAGCCTTTTATTTTTGCATAAACATTTTTTTGATCTTTCATTTTTGAATTTTAGTTTTGTTTTTATTCTCAGCGAATAACGCACATTTTACTAAAAAGTCTTTTGATTTCATTTCCAAATTTACGTATGTAACAACAGGTGTTACAAGAAAGCGAATCATTTATATTAAAATCTAATGATCATTTGAATTCCATGAACCGTAGCCATGAAAAGGTTAAAGTATTAAAATAAAAAAATATAAAAATTAAATATTTAATTGACTACCTTGAATATTTCTTGCAGATGAGATTACAGAGTTTTATTAGAAATTGTGCGTGAATGAGTTTATACTTCTTCTCTTTATATAAAAAATCAGATTCTTGTGAATTTTTTTTTGCAAAAAGTTCCAATTAACTTTTTACACCTACGATTTTTTTTTATAAGTAAACTTTCGTGGCTTAATGTGCATCAAAATGTAAAATGTCAAATGTGGAATTTTAACATTTAATGTTATATTTTTTAACACATACCTTGTATCATGGCCATTCTCCTTACAGTTTCCATTACCAGTATTCTGTTCGTTCAACTTTAATAATAAAAATATAATCATTAACGGTTTCTAGCTCACAGTTATATTTCTAGTCTAGTAAACCAAAACCGAGTTAATAACCACATATTCAACCTACACTACACTACACTACACTACACTACACTACACTACACTACACTACACTACACTACACTACACTACACTACACTACACTACACTACAATACAATACACTACACTACACTACACTACAATATTACCAGGTTTGAGTAGAGGACTAAGGAAGAGGAGAAACAAACTGACATTGCTGCACTACTCCCTAGTCCAGCTCCTAAATATTAAATTTTTTTATTTTCACAACAGAGTTAAAAATAGGCTAAATGTTAAACAAAGATAGTTGAAGCTAATTTGAGTGTTTCAAAACTTAAGAAAGATCAAGCTTAGATACATGATAGGCTTAGTAGTTTTGGGTTCAATCCCTTTAAAACGCAGTGAAGTATAGCTTCCAGTAATAGAACCACACAACAGCTTACATTTTTGTAATGCATTGGGGTTCCGAGGTTTTTGTTTGTGGGATTTTACCAATTTTAACAGCGGTTTATTGTAATTATTCTGAGAAATCTTGAACAAAATAATAAAACAAAAATAAGTCAGGTAATATTACATGATATTTTCTCAGATCATTTTTATTAATTTTTATTATTATACACGAAATAAGAAAGACATAAACGAGTTCTCAGATTTTCTTATACGA
Organism: Eurytemora carolleeae; assembly: GCF_000591075.1. Classification (NCBI taxonomy): domain Eukaryota; kingdom Metazoa; phylum Arthropoda; class Copepoda; order Calanoida; family Temoridae; genus Eurytemora; species Eurytemora carolleeae. The sequence goes on from NW_019396159.1 coordinate 100,360, forward strand.
TTGGTCGCGGAGAATTACAGAAAAGTACATTTTTAAATAAAAACAAAGTATTTTTAAGTAGTCGGAATAGTTGTCAATAGAAAAAAAACTGGCTAATATTTGAGGAGAACCATGATAAAATAAAAATAAGAAGATTCAAATTCATTTTCGAGGTATTCAATTTGAAATTATTAATTCATATTATTAATTAGCTGTCAGTCTCGTGCACTGTAAACAATCTTAGATTAAACTCGTAACTCTACATTCGACACTCGGTTAGAGAGTCCAAGACTGGGTTGGGTCCGTTGGTAGGGTCTAAAATTCATGTGTTTATTTAGTAAACTGTATACTGGACCTATTGGTATCTCTGAAGACAAATTGACCGCAAGCGGAGGTAGAGCGGAGAAGAGTCTCATGTAAAGGTAGAGAAAGGCTACAATACCACTGTCGGAATCTGTATTGTTGTTACAGCTAGAGGTTACAAAATCTCTCATTCCTTCTATTGTTTCAGCGTCTAAAAATTATGTAAATATTAAAAAAGCAGCGCTCTAAGAACCTTAAAATTGTATAAACAAGTAAAGTGTATAAAATTCATATTTTCTAATTTTTATGTAAATTTGCTACTCTCGAGACCCTTGATATTTCAGACTATGATTTCTGCTAAGTTAAAAGGTCAAAGTTTGCAATATCAAAGGTTGCAAATATATAGGGATTAGAAAATCAAAGTTTGTGGCGAGTAATCAGTTCATTTTAGCTCAAGAGAGTTTTAAAGTACTAAAGCTCCTAGGCAAACTATTTTTAATGATCTAACCGTCGTGTCTTAGACGTTTTTTTATTGTATATTGTATAGCGTAAATACATGAAGTAAAATAACAATGTTAAAACCTGCTGGGGTTGGAATCTGTGTACATGTATCGAGGCATAAACTTTCACGGAGCTGGGTCAACTCTTCCAATCTCCAGGTATATCTATAAATAAATATATAGACATATAATAACAATGTTGATAATAATATAAAGTGAGACATGTTAGCACTGAGTGCAATGCAAAATGATAAAATAATAACCATAATGATAATAAATGAGGCAAATAATAAAACTTAATAATAATAAGACTAAACAAGTTTTACTATTCCCAGACTTAAAAACTAAATTAGTATTCGCAATTTTTAACATTTTGCAAACAAAATATTGCAAATCATGAACCGTAAAGCAAATAATTATTATTAAACAGAAGATTTGTGTCTTATAACTGTAATACCGTTTGTTAAAACTCCACTGAAAATGAAACAATTATCTTTATTAAAAATAATTATTTTACTTTTAATATTTTTATTGTTTTTTTTTGGCAACCATTTTTCTAGGGTTTTTGCAGTTATTATTTACTAAATGTATCTAGGCCCCCATCTCCGAAAAAAATATAACTTTTCAAAGCAAATGAAGATATCAAAATATGCTGCTGAATGTCCAACATGAAACACAATGTCCAGCAATAACCAATCATAATAAACAATAGAAGATATCTAAATATATAAAGTTGTAATCTCTGTTCGTCCGTATATCCAATTATAACTCATGAAACCCAGGACCGATTTAAAGGGAGTGTTCGCCAAAAATGAAAGGAGGTATAGGCTTACGGCGAAAAATAAGCGCTTTTGATCGCTACTAATCTTACTTCTATCTGTTGCGTCTAAAATTATTAAAAACGACTTATACTGCTTTTGGGATTACTCCTTATAGACGCAGCAGATAGAAGTAAGATAAATAGCGATCAAAAGAGCTTATTTTTTGCTGTAAGCCTATACCCCCTTATTTTTTCGCGAACACTCCCTTTAACCTATAAATTTTTATTGGGGAATTTGGGAGAAGCAAGTTAATTTTCTTAGCCTGGTTTTGAGATTCTCAGGTAGTGGTTCGACTTGTACTGGGAAGAATAGCTAAAATCGTTATATACAGTTAAGATCGGGTAAACGACGGGAGTAACAATAGAGTACCCTGGGTAATGCATGGTTCCTATCCTAGTATTTATATAATAATACAGTTTAATAATCTTTGTACAAGGAGAGTTCAAGATTTAACAAAACAAATTCCGATTGATCAATCAGAGACGACCAANAATCAAACGTGCTTTGGTCTAAAATTCAACAATCTTTTAACTTTAACAACTTTAATAATTTTTCATTCAAAATGTATATGCCGACAAAAAAAGTATTCTTGAAAAAATGCAAAAAAAATATGTTTAATGGTTCAAATTGTGATCGAAAGTCAAAGCTTTCTGGAGTATAGACAGAACCGTTAAATCCACGTGCCCCCCCCCCCGCAAAAAAACTAATTTCACAAATATATATGATTGAACACTAAATAGCTAATACTATTTTGTAATTTGTTAGCCAATTTTGACATTATAATGATATATATTGACCCAATAAACTTGGAGAGAAAAACGTGTGAATTCCTTTTGAACACCCTTTGTATCTAAAAGAGGTAATTTGCTGATGAAGGAAGAATATTAGACTATTATAAATATAAACTTACACTTTGTTCATATCTGGGAATTTTACAACAAGGTAGTCTGTACCTTCCTGAAAACAATAGAAAATTTTTGAAAACATTTGAATGAAATGTTTAATAATGATGATGTTTACTATAAGCAAGACCATTAAAGTATGGAATTGGAAAACGACATTTAAAGGATATTGTGTGTATTTGACGGCTGTTACACACAAGCAACTATTTTTTACCAGTAGTTTTAAATTCACCTTAGTGCGGGTCTGTGTACACTGCACAATAGCTGTGTTTCATGTTTATTGAACTATTTAAACTAATCGTCTTTCTTTTTCTCACTGTAGATAAGGAATAGGAATCAAAAAGGTATTTAAACTTGGAAAATATAATAAAACCGTTTATTGACAAATATTTAAATTGTTTTTATTTGTATCAATGAATGTTATTTTTAAAGGACAAATGATAAAGTTGTGACTTAACAAATTCTTAAAGTAATTGCCTCTGGTGCAGTTTTATATATTTAGGTTGGCATACACAGAATACATGAATGAAGCTTGCTCATCAAATATATAAATAAAATAGGGTCGTATGAAAACAAAAAAAATCACTAGAATTTGTTAATTAAAAAAACATGATTTAACAGTTCAAGGATACAGACAGCTGCATTATTTTTACTTAGGTTGGCAAACACATATATTGTATAAAGGAAGTTTGGTAAACAAATATATAAATAAAAAAGTTTGACGTAAAAAAATAATTAAATAGAATTTTTGTTTAAAAAAACATAATTTAAAAGTGAAAGGATGAATGAACCCTTGAAACATAACAAAAAAAACATGTGGACTGCAATTTTTCGCATGATTGATTAAAAGATTTGTATGAAACCAGGAACTTAATTAGAATTAATGAATGCAACCAATTTAAAAAAAAATATTTAAAAATTTGACATAGGTACCTTAAAAAAATATCTTCAGATAATAATATTCAAAATAGGAAATTCAAACATTAATTTTATTTCTGTAACTCTTAACATTTGCATGAACTTGAAGAATTTTTTCAAAGGTTACGTCGTCATAAGGATAAGAAAATCAGAGTTTGAGAAGAGTTATCATTTAGTTTAGCTGATATTGAGAAGTATATAGATTACCTTAATAGTAAGTTTAGTTCTAAGGTTTATACTGACAGCTAATGCAGTTTTACCAAAAACAACAGCATGCTCTCCGTACAGGATTACCTAAACGATATCAAACCATATTACAGGGGGGGGCTATAGTTTCAAACCTAGCTCTTGTTGTCATGTCTGGGCACAAATATTATGATCCACGTTTAAGATGCATCAATCAATGCTCAGTGAAATTGTATTTTAAATACTATTATAAAGCATGACGAGAGCTAGAATTACCATTGTTAAATTTTTTAAAAATAAAACTGAATTAGAAATCCCTTGATTTTAGATAAAAATATTAATAAAAATATTATAATAATAAAGTATCCCCCCCCNAAGCGAAGAGTCTACACAGTATGCCCGTTCACCCCTGCAGTAGATGCATCTTTTGTATAATGATTGATGGATTGTACAATCTCTCAGCGTATAAAATAGGTTGATTTGAAGAGAAAAAACGTTATTCATTTGAATAAAAATTAAAATAAAATTTTTTATTTTAGGAAAGTTTTGTATGTCATATTTCCATTAAATAAAACTAGCTTTCTCGTCCGAGTATTTCCTTCATTGTGAAAAATCTATATATTGTATATTCAAAGGATACCATTATCTTTTGGTGTTCGTCTCTTGAATCGGGGTATCGTATACTCTAAGAATGATATTATTTCTTATTGTTTCTCTGATATATCTGTATATTGTACACTCGAAGAACAGTACTATATCTTGGTTTTCCTCCGGGGTTTCTCTGATATATCTGTACATTATATACTCCAAGGATAGTACTATATCTTGGTTTTCCTCTGATATATCTATACACTGTATACTCCAAGGATAGTACTATATCTTGGTTTTCCTCTGATATATCTATACACTGTATACTCCAAGAATAATACTTTATCTTGGTTTTCCTCTGATATATCTATACAGTTTATACTCTAAGGGAAAAAAGTTTTTACCTTCCCAGGAGAGGACACCTCCAGTTCTCTCATTTTTATATTTCTGAAATTATAATTTAATTTTTTTATGTTTAACATTTACTTTAGATATTTAAATCAGCATTTCAATTTTTTTCCAACAAAAATTACATTTCAGCATTTTAAGTCCTAGAAACGCAACGAAAAAATTTGTTTAATGCATTTTAGAAATGATTGATTGATGCAGGATGTAACTAAAATGTTGAAATGATGCAGAAATCAATGAAAGATTAAATTGTGTTGCCTGTTAAAGTGAAAAAGTCCTTAACTATGCTGCATTCAATCAAAGTTGTGATGCATTTATGCCTTTGATTCTACTAAGATTGTCATTGATACAGTAAATGCATTTTAGTTGATATTTTGGATGCAGAACGCTAAGGAGATGATGCATCTGATACATCCGATATAGCTGTCGATGATAATGCTATAGCGCAACAACTGTTTATGATGCATTTGATGCAATGAAATTAATATTGTCAGGTTTGCCAAGAACATTTCTTACTCTCTTCAGTTCCGCTAAGGCAAGATTATGTCCCTTTTAAATTAAAATGCAGATTTTTTAAAAACATGTTTTTCTGCTATAGTATTGATTGATGGAGAGATAATAAAGTATATGCAAGGTAATTGGACTGTATGTGTACCTTAAATTTACAGTTCCTAGGGAGGGGGGGGGGGGCAAAAAAGTTGGCACCCCTCTATATTTATTTCTGTATAAGCCCGGCCTAGTATATAGATAATAGGGTGGATAAAGCCTGAAGCTGAGTTGGGTTCGCTTGGGAAGAGATATTTGACATTTTTTCATCCGTAAAATATCAACGGTTAGAAAAAACAGGAGAAAAAACTAAGCTTAGAGTATAATATGAACGGGACATATCTGGATATTTCAGGATATCAGGATATCAGGATATCAGGATATCAGGATATCAGGATATCAGGATATCAGGATATCAGGATATCAGGATATCAGGATATCAGAATATCAGGATATCAGGATATCAGGATATCAGGATATCAGGATATCAGGATATCAGAATATCAGGATATCAGGATATCAGGATATCAGTTATATCAGGATATCATGATATCAGGATATTAGGATATCAGGATATCATAATATCAGGATATCAGGATATCAGGATATCAGGATATCAGGATATCAGGATATCAGGATATCAGGATAAAAGGATATCAAAATAAATGGATATCAGTATATCAGGATATCAGGGTATCAGAACAAAAAATGAAATATTCCAATACTAGCAAAAATTTTAAAACACGTTGGGGAAGAAAAAGAAATCAAATTTTGAATAAAATAAAATGTTTAATCTATGTTACCCTCAAGGTACTATTGATTTCCTTTAAAAATATCAGTCAATTTGATTATTATATTTAGCTGAATATATTCTGACTAGAAATACTAGAATTTATCTAGATATATACACTATACAGCTAGGCAGATAGATAGGTATATATCTGACATATTAAATATTAAACCCTGAAAGGGTTGTGGTTCGGTGCAACTCAACTCTCCAGACACTTTGGCTCCGTTTTAACAGGTTTAGATTATTTTGAGTAATTAAACTTGATAACACTTGCTGAGACACAAGGATGTGAAACATTTTAGCACTGAGTGCAGTGCAAAGTGAAACACGTTAGCACTGAGTGCAGTGCAAAGTGAAACATGTTAGTACTGAGTGCAATTCAAAGTGAGACATGTTAGCACTTAGTGCAGCGCACAGTGAGACATGTTAGCACTGAGTGCAATGCAAAGTGAGACATGTTGGCACTGAGTGCAATGCAAAGTGAGACATGTTAGCACTTAGTGCAGCGCACAGTGAGACATGTTAGCACTTAGTGCAATGCAAAGTGAGACATGTTAGCACTTAGTGCAGCGCACAGTGAGACATGTTAGCACTAAGTGCAATGCAAAGTGAGACATGTTAGCACTTAGTGTAGTGCACACTGAGACATGTTAGCACTGAGTGCAATGCAAAGTGAGACATGTTATCACTTAGTGCAGCGCACAGTGAGACATGTTAGCACTGAGTGCAGTGCAAAGTGAGACATGTTAGCACTTAGTGTAGTGCACACTGAGACATGTTAGCACTGAGTGCAATGCAAAGTGATACATGTTAGCATTTAGTGTAGTGCACACTGAGACATGTTAGTACTGAGTGCAATGCAAAGTGAGACATGTTAGCACTTAGTGTAGTGCACACTGAGACATGTTATCACTTAGTGCAATGCAAAGTGAGACATGTTAGCATTTAGTGTAGTGCACACTGAGACATGTTATCACTTAGTGCAGCGCAAAGTGAGACATATCAGCACTTAGTGCAGTGAAAAGTGAGACCCGGCCACAATTTTTAGGTAGACTATAAGTGGGCAGTAAGATTTAAAATTTACCTTAAAACTTTTAATTTCAATATTTATTATAAAAACATTAAAATACGCTTTTGTTTTTGTGTGTTATTCTTTTTAAATGTAAAAAAATATAATGCCAAAACTAATACTGCATATTTTGACGGGTGCGAAGCCTATTGAAAGTGTGATTTAAGCAAATTTGATTCTTTATTTGCATTTAAATATATATTTGTCACGTCTTAACAAGTATTTAAAAGGGAGAGGTCGAATTAGATGGTTTTGTTGTGACAATTTTTTTTACATCTTTTCCAATAAAATTACATTAAAATACAAAGTTTTTGTTGCAAAAAAAATAAGAATCATCTTTAAATTACAATTAGGATTTCAAGAAGTCTTGAATTTAAAATCTTTTCTTTGTTAAAATTGATGAATTATTTTATTTCTTTTTCATATAAAGTCTCCGAATATTATTAAAAACACATGCAAAAAAAGATGTATTTTTCATCAGTAATATCTTTCTCTCAAAAACTATAAATGAGTTTTATGAAAATTATTCACGGAAAATTTCAACATTTTATGATATATTTCCCAGAAGATATAATTAAATTACTGAGTTAGAAATATAGATGTTTTATATTTGAAGGCAGAGCTTACACTACTTAAGGTTAAGTAACCGCGCTTACGTTTACAATCAGCTAACTATCTGTCTTTTTATCTACAGGGTGTCCCACATCATATTAGATCGTCAATGGGTCTAAATTACGATTTTTAGGACTAATCAGAAAATATAGGAATAGTGAATCATTTCAAAAAATTAAATATGGCTAATATGAAAATTTTCTTCCAGAAAATGCTAGGTTTTATGTGTTTCTTTTGGCGTTAAAGCTTGGAGATAATCTAATATGATATGGGACGCTCTGCATACATACATAGATTGCAATTAGTTTATGTTTATTACTTTATTTATACATAATGTTTTGAATTAGCTCTTGTTCAGTTTATCCATTTGTATGTTTGTCTATTTGTTTGGATGTCCGATCATAACTCATGATCCCTCAACCGATTTGCCTTTAGCTTTGGATGGTGAATTAGGGAAATTCTACAATGAGTTGGTCGACTTTAATAAAAAAATCCTGGCAAAACTGGGTTTCTAAGTTCGTAATATCTATCTGGTTATCAAGTGGAGTATTTAATATATTCTGGTTATGTAGTGGAGTATTTAATATATTCTGGTTATATAGTGGAGTATTCAATATATTCTGGTTTATGGTGGAGTATTTAATTAAAGATTCTTGTTATAAAGTGGAGTATTCAATATAGTCTGGTTTATAGTGGAGTATTCAATAGATTCTTGTTATATGGTGGAGTATTTAATATATTCTGGTTATGTAGTAGAGTATTCAATAGATTCTTGGTATATAGTGGAGTATTCAATATATTCTGGATATTTAGTGGAGTATTCAATATATTCTGGTTTATAGTGGAGTATTCAATAGATTCTTGTTATATAGTGGAGTATTTAATGTATTCTGGTTATGTAGTGTAGTATTCGATAAATTCTTGTTATATAGTGGAGTATTCAATATATTCTTGTTATATAGTGGAGTATTCAATATATTCTGGTTTATAGTGGAGTATTTAATTATAGATTCTTGGTATAAAGTGGAGTATTCAATATATTCTGGTTTATAGTGGAGTATTTAATAGATTCTTGTTTTATAGTGGAGTATTTAATATATTCTGGTTATGTAGTGGAGTATTTAATAGATTCTTGTTGTATAGTGGAGTATTTAATAGATTCTTGTTATATAGTGGAGTATTTAATATAGTCTGGTTATGTAGTGGAGTATTCAGTATATTCTTGTTATATAGTGGAGTACTTAATAGATTCTTTTCATATAGTGGAGTATTTAATATATTCTGGTGTATAGTGGAGTATTTAATAGATTCTTTTTATATAGTGGAGTACTTTATTTATTTTTTGGTTTATAGTGGAGTATTGAATAGATTCTTGTTAAATAGTGAAGTATTTAATATATTCTGTTCATGTAGTGGAGTATTCAGTAGATTCTTGTTATATAGTGGAGTATTTAATAGATTCTTGTTATATAGTGGAGTATTCAATAGATTCTTGTTGTATAGTGGAGTATTCAATATGTTCTTGTTATATAGTGGAGTATTCAATATATTCTGGTTTATAGTGGAGTATTTAATAGAGGCTTGTTATAAAGTGGAGTATTTAATATATTCTGGTTATGTAGTGGAGTATTCAGTAGATTATTGTTATATAGTGGAGTATTCAATATATTTTGGTTATATAGTGGAGTATTCCATATATTCTGGTTATATGTAAAGTGGAGTATTTAATATATTCTGGTTATATGTATAGTGGAGTACTCGACATATTCTGGTTATATGTATAGTGGAGTATTCAATTTATTCTGGTTATATAGTGGAATATTCGATATATTCTGGTAATAAAGTGGAGTATTTAATATATTCTGGCCTAAAGTAGTGGATCAGTCTATTTCTATAACTGTTAAACATTCAATGTTATTGGTAGAGCGTATAGACTAACAAAAACTACACACGAGTCTAGCTTACGCACATAAGTGACGCGCACTCCAACTACGCTTTTTTCCCAAATACCATCACTTACATGTGTAACCTTAGGTACGCCATAAAAACAATTTAACGACTTAGCTTTGAAAGTTTACAATTAGTATCCTTCTGGATGAAACTAGGTAGGGGAGGGGAGGAGGGAGGTAGGGTATAATGTGAGATATCTTAAAGAAGAATAAAAAAGAGAAGATGGTGATGAAATGAACGGCATTAAATGGAAATCGTGAGAAGGGTTAGAGGTTGTAATGGAGAAGGAAATTTAGAAAAAGGGGTAGAGAGAGAAGAAGAGTCTACACTGTACAAAGAGAAGTCTACACTGTACAAAGAGGAGTCTACACTGTACAAAGAGGAGTCTACACTACAAAGAGAAGAGTCTACACTGTACAAAGAGAAGAATCTACACTGTACAAAGAGAAGAGTCTACACTGTACAAAGAGAAGAGTCTACACTGTACAAAGAGAAGAGTCTACACTATACAAAGAGAAGAATCTACACTGTGCAAAGAGAACAGTCTACACTGTACAAAGAGAATAGTCTACACTGTACCCAGAGAAGAGTTTACACTGTACAAAGAGAAGAATCTACACTGCACAAAGAGAAGAGTCTACACTGTACAAAGAGAAGAGTCTAAATATGCAAAGAGAAGAGTCTACACTATGCAAAGAGAAGGGTCTAATGCTAAGAGAAGAGTCTACACTGTGCAAAGAGAAGAGTCTACACTGTTCAAAGAGAAGAGTCTACACTGTGCAAAGAGAAGAGTCTACACTGTACAAAGAGAATAGTCTACACTGTGCAAAGAGAAGGGTCTACACTGTACAAAGAGAAGAGTCTACACTGTGAAAAGAGAAGAGTCTACACTGTACAAAGAGAAGGGTCTACACTGTACAAAGCGAAGAGTCTACACTATGCAAAGAGAAGGGTCTAATGCTAAGAGAAGAGTCTACACTGTGAAAAGAGAAGAGTCTACACTGTGCAAAGAGAAGGGTCTACACTGTACAAAGAGAAGAGTCAACACTGTACAAAGAGAAGAGTCAACACTGTACAAAAAGAAGAGTGGCTAAGCTATAAAGTAACCGTTCACTAAATTATAATTAAAGTAACCGTTCACTAAACTATAATTAAAGTAACCGTTCACTAAACTATAATTAAAGTAACCGTTTACTAAGCTATAATCAAAAGAACATTTTGTGAAATATTCTTCGATAGTAAATTTCCCGAATGATGTAAAATTTCGTAACATTTATTCTATTTTAATTAAAAAATTTATGATAAAGTAAGACAGCACTTTACGTCAAACTAAAGAAAATTTCAGATTTAGAAGGAAATCAATTAAATAAATATTTAAGGAACTCCTGTTATTTAGGAAGATGCAAATAATTTGAATTTTTAATTTAAAGCCAAATAAATCTCAGGCTTGTGCATAAAATCAAAACTAGGGGAGCTACGAGCTCATTATGTCGAACCAGTAATTTCCCTACATGTTATCTTTTTCTTCTATCTAGTTAAGTCTAGCACTGTCAGAGTGGCTGTGTTTGATACAAAAGAAAAGTTAATAATGTCTGCTGTTCTCTCTGCTTTTATCCGTGATCTTTTCTTATATAATTTTGTTTATATTTCTAGTTGAATGATCTCAGCATTTTATGTGTTATCGTTGAAGATGGTTTAAATCGAGTTATCATCCTACGCAGTAGAGAACTGTATAAAAATTTAATCTTCAAACCATATTTTTTTCATGTCATCAATCTTTTGTACAAAATTATTTGTTCTAAAAATATATTTTTAAGATCTAATAGAAAAAGGGTTTTGCAAGTTTAGTTGCATCACGGTCATTCAAAGCATTCTTGTCATGCATTTCTTAAACCCTAATCATGCATTCTTGGATATTTTCCTGTCATTATAATGCAGAATACTTAACTTGAAAATATTAACGATAACAGTATATTAAAGGATTTAAAAGACTCCAAATACCCTAAATTTCGAAATTAGAATCACAAGTAATCCTATTATAATGCTAAAATTTGTCCATAAGAGCGATAATACAAAATACTTTCTTTGAAGTTTTCATTAAAAAACTGTTAAATAAGGAATTTTGCAAATTTGTTCGATACTTTTCGTGGACTTGAACGACAAAAATTAGGTTCAACAACATATTCAAGTCTTTCCGCTTAATCAAAGGAACTGTAAGCGTAATTTCAAGTGACCCTCCATTTATATATGGCAATGCCCGATTCACAACAGTAATCTTTATTGCTTTGTCTGATCAAGTATGAATTAGATATCAATGTTTATAATTTCAAAAACTAATTATTTTCAATTGTGGTTTCTCTACAACAGTGACGTAAGAGGAAAACATTTATAAATTTTTATATAACATTTTTGGCCATTTTGGGGGCACAGGGAACTATTTCCAAAAATGGGGGTTTTAAAAAATGTCAATTTCAGAAGCAAACAGCTTAATTGCTTCAGAATGTATGTAAGATTAGTTTGGTTGTTAGGACATGAGAGTTGAGAGAAACTTTGTATATCAGTGCAGAACATATTGCAATGGTAATTAAAGCATCATGCATGCCAGTTTATTACAAAATGCATGTCAGGATGCTATTGCACCATGATTAACAGTTTAGCTTGCATGCTTTATTTCTGAGCAATGCTTATTAGTGTATATTGTATGTATTGTACACGTTGTTTGTTTTTAATGTATTATTGTATGTATATTATATATAGTACAGATTTCCTATATTGTATACATTGTAACTATTATATATATAGTATATATTGTATCTATTATATATATTGTATAGCATACATTGTATAATATTATATATTTGAATGAACTATATAGCCTAAATATTAGGGTTTCCATTCGCAAAACTTTTGCGCATTTTTTGCGGAACGAAACGCAAAATTTTTTTTTCTTTGCGCATCAGTTTTGCGCGAAAAAACAACAATTTGCGCAATCATTCGCAAAAGTCATTTCGCGCAAAATTGCCCTATTCCGCTTTTGCGAAACTCAATAAAAATAGCGCAAAAGTTCGCAAAAAAAAAATTTGCGCGAAAATAGCGCAAATTTTGCGCAAAAGATTTAGCCATTTCGTGGAAACCCTACTAAATATCTACCTAAGATGTGTACTGTGTAAAGGCCTAGAGCAGAATAGTTCCAGCAAAAACAAGCAAGATTAGACGAACCTTGAACATTTGGTAAATTTGAATCTACTGATTTGTAATTTCAACGTTTCGTGAATTGGAAATTCGCAAATGCTCGCATTCAAGTCGATGACTCTGCTGAAAACGTGCCAAAAGTGCTAAATAACCTTTAAACTGAGCATATTAGAGAACCATGTTATTTTGCACAACAAAAAATGTATTGGTATAAAGTTTACCGTGTAAAAATGAATTCACTTTGGTTTAAACGTTTAAGATAAGATATAAAGTTTACCGTGTATAAATGAATTCACTATGGGTTAAATGTTCAAGCTATGCTAGAAAGATATAAAGTTTGCCCTGTATAAATGAATTCACTATGGGTTAAATGTTCATGCTATGCTAGAAAGATATAAAGTTTTCCGTGTATAAATGAATTCACTAAGGGTTAAATGTTCAAAATGAGATGGCAAGTATCATGTTTACCGTGTAAACTGTCTGATCTTGCTAAAATTTTAACTAAAAGATGTTGTTTTTAAACCGAAACGGCCTAATTTTCTTAGAAGATATTTTAACAGTAAAATAAGCAGATTTACTCAGCTGGTAGTATTTTGTGGTGTAGTATTTGGTCTAGTAGAGGGGGGGGGGGAGAAGAGAAACCAAATTTCTAATTTTAAAATTTTAATAAAAAGTGTTTCCATTATCACCATCATGTATTCACGTCAATGAAAACACAATGAAAAAGTTGTCAATGTTTGCAGGGTTTTCATTGGCAAATATCAAGATTTTCAGACAAAGATTCTCTGTTAAAGGATTAGTTTTATTTACCAAGGGCCCTCTGATACTCTATAGGGGCATAGGAAGGTAATGCTAGAGGTGCTAGTTTTATTTACCTAGGGCCCTCTGATACTCTATAGGGGCATAGGAAGGTAATGCTAGAGGTACCGACGATACAGTATAGGAGAACCTCGACGTTTATTATTTATTGGTTTAGAATAATGTAAAAAATAAATAAGTATAAAGCAAGGTATATAATGCCCCTAAACTAAAGATTCAACTAAATAACAAAGTCACACTTAACCACACAGAAAACACAGCATGACGCAGTGTGTCATCCAAAAGATTAAATGATCCTTTCTTTCAATACTTTACATTCATCCACATTAGTTTATATCAACTGCACCCATACTCTCATTATACGTGAATAATAAAAATAGAAACGTGTTTTCATTAGATAGATTTTATCCAGTTAAAAACTCTCTTCTCTATGTCAAGTTATCTAAATTGGACAATATATTTACATAGAACCTGGAGACAGACGATAAAACCATGATGTTAAAATCCTATTTCACTGCATGGATAGGAATAAATTCTTCCCGTATTTACTTCAACATTTTTATCGATAACTTGACAAATATTAAACCTTCTTCCTAATCCTTTAACATAATTTATAAACCATTACATGTTTTCCTTAACCTTTAAACAGGCCTTACAAACCTCTAAGATATGCAACTAAACCATTTCCATAAACTTACCGGGTCTAAGTAAACCTTTACCAAGTCTTCCTTAACCTTTACCATGTTTTTCTAAACCTTTACCATGTCTTCCTAAATCTTTAAACGGATCTTACTAAACCTTTAATATGTGCACCTAAACCCTTACCATAACCTTTACTGGGTATAAGTAAACCTTTACCAAGTCTTCCCAAATCTTTAAACAGGCCTTAATAAACCTTTACCAAGTCTTCCTAAACCTTGACCAAGTCTTCCTAAACCTTTATACAGGTCTTAATAAACCTTTACCAAGTCTTCCTAAACCTTTAACAGGTCTTCCTAAACCTTTACCATGTCTTCCTAAACCTTTACCAAGTCTTTCTAAACCTTTACCGAGTCTTCCCAAAAATTCAAACAGGTCTTGCTAAACCTCTGCCAATCCTTCCTAAACCTTTACCGAAACTTCCTAAATCTTTACTAAGTCTTCCTAAAGCTTTACAAAGTCTTACTAAACCTTTACTAAGACTTCTCAAACCTTTACCAAGTCTTCCTAAACCTTCAACATGACTTACATGCATTCTTACACAAATTTGTGATTTACTACATTTCCAATTATTACAATCCACGTTGAATTACTTTTTTAAAATTATTTAAATCTAGGACATTAAATAATTCATCTTAACTAAGGAAATGTATGAAACTTTAATTCCGACCTGTAAAGCTGTAAAAGTCTGTAATTGTATTTTAACATTTCTACATATTGCTCCCAGATGGTTTGGTATCAACTGTCCTTGAAATACTGGCATCTAGCACAATGTGCTCCAGATACCTCACCTAGTCTTGTAATTAAGAAAATTCTATATAAATATTTATAAGCCTGGGAGTTCCAGGCCTATGCCTGGTTTCCCATGCAGTTGCCTAGCTTGGTGTTTAACCTAGAAAGAAGGCATAGTTGTAGTATACTACTATACTACTGCCTGATAATCAATCATGGTTGAGTATATAGGTTGTAGTGTGTGTATAGGTCAATAAACCTAGACTAGACTCTATACACTACAAGACAATGGATAGAAGTGCAAACCATTTATTTACCAACATCCTGCATAATTTCACTTTCAAGACACTTTAATTTCTTTTCTCTCCTCCTTTAGGCCTAGTCTTCTCTTAGTCTTTTCGTAACCCTCCCCCCCTCTTGTTTGTATCTACTGCACCCCTCCCCCTTTGTGTACATTGTACATATATTCTTTTCAACTCTTTAACAGATATTTGGGGATTATCAAAATATAAAATCTTTTCATAGCTTATGTGATCAGTTAGAAATACATGAAATATTCAGATATAATTTAATTATTCAGAGATAAATTGATTATTTAGAGATAACATGATTGTTCAAGAACAATTTAAATATTCAGAGATAATTTAATTTTTCAAAGATGGATTTATTATTTAGAGATTATTTGATTATTCAGTAATAATTTGTTTATTCAGAGATAACCTGGTTTGTCACAGATATTCAGAGATTTCAAAGATTCCATGATTATTTATAAATAACTTCATGATTCAGAGAAAACTTGATTATTCAGAGAAAATTTAATTATTCAGAGCTAGATAACTAGATTATTCGAAGATAACTTAATTGTTCAAGAACACTTAAATTATTAGAGATAATTTATTTTTTTAAAGATGACTTTATTATTTAAAATTAATTTAGAATTAATTTAGAATCAATTATACAGAAATAACTTGCTTATTAAGAGATGATTTGATTCCGAATTAAATTATTTATTTGGAGATAATTAAAATTGATATTTTAATGAAAAAAGATAGCTTGAAAGATAATAACAGTGATTATTATTCCACTACAATGTGATTGTTATGGCTGGAAAAGTTATTTATGAACGACATATTTATACTCGCAGGAAACATGATCGTTTATAATCTTATCTACATAACCAATAACCATAGAAGCTTAGATTTCTAAAAGTGACCTGTTGTGAGTTTAGATGAGATTAGATGGGTTTTATAAACTTTCAGTCTAGACTTGATTTTTCCTGATCTTTTTGTACAAGGAGATGATACAGTCCTGTTCAAAGCAGCCTGGGCGTATACAAGATAAGGAAAATTATGTGTAAAGTACAAGTAAAGGACATAACAATAGGTTAGGGATGAAACAATTGTTAAATTGATAACTTACGATTGTTGATACTTTGTTTGCTTGACTATGTCTGGTGTGCCCCTGACCCTATCTTTGTCTGGAATGTCCCTTGACCCTGCATATGTCTGGTGTGTCCCCTGACCCTATATATGTATGATGTGTCCCCTGACCCTATATATGTCTGATGTGTCCCCTGACCCTAAGTATGTCTGATGTGTCCCCTGACCCTTTATATGTCTGATGTGTCCCTGACCCTATGTATGTCTGATGTGTCCCCTGACCCTTTATATGTCTGATGTATCCCTGACCCTATATATGTCTGGTGTGTACCCTGACCCAATATATGTCTGGTGTGTCCCCTGACCCTATATATGTCTGATGTGTCCCTGACCCAATATATGTCTGGTGTGTCCCCTGACCATATATATGTATGGTGTGTCCCCTGACCCTATATATGTCTGATATCAAATCAAATCAAATCATTTATTACACGAAGATTAATATTTTTACAATATAAATGTCCCCTGACCCTATATATGTCTGATGTGTCCCCTGGCCCTATGTATGTCTGGTGTGTCCCCTGACCCTATATATGTCTGGTGTGTCCCCTGACCCTAAATATGTCTAATGGGTCCCCTGACCCTATATATGTCTGGTGTGTACCCTGACCCAATATATGTCTGGTGTGTCCCCTGACCCTATATATGTCTGATGTGCCCCTGACCCTATATATGTCTGGTGTGTCCCTGACCCTATATATGTATGGTGTGTCCCCCTGACCCTGTATATGTCTGGTGTGTCCTCTGACCCTATATATGTCTAATGTGTCCCTTGACCCAATATATGTCTGGTGTGTCCCCTGACCCTATATATGTCTGATATGTCCCTGACCCTGAAATGGTTGTGTTCACTGTTTGCCTGGTAGGATATAACTAGCTAGATATATGGTTCTACCTGTAGACCCTGTAGAGACTGTAGACCGGTATCTACATATACCTAGTCTCACATCAAATATATGTATGAATGGACGGAAACTATAGTATGGGGAAATGATAGTAGGGGTAGGAGGGGGGGGGGATTTTTAGAGACTAAACAAATATTACTACACCATCACATTCACGATTAATTATAATTTAATTTAATTAACGATTTGCGATTTAATTGCATCTAAAGTGGTTACAAAAGAGTGCAGTAGAAGGTTGATATAAGCACGAATTAGAAAAATTGTCTTGAAGAAAATTGAAGTATCTCACTAAGCCCCCTAAACATACTTTACAATTTTGTAAGCATTTGTTTCTGTCATAAGTACAAATCCATTGTTCCCCGAGGGTATGGTAAGATACTCAGGATTGGTCGTTAACCCCTAGTGTTTAAAGGTTGTAACCGAACCATCAAATATTAAGGATTGAATCATCATAAAATATTGAAATATGTTCTAGGAGCGCTATCCTCGCGTCAAAAAGAACATAATTAATTTTAGTTGCCTAAATTGAAAATTGTTTCAATCGTGAATTCGACCAAATTTGGAAAATAAATTGCCTTTAAATTTATTAATTAATTAAAGATTAAAGGATGTATGTTTTAGTATTAGGAAATACTAATTTCCCATGAGTGGTTCAGTGCTTTCACGTTGAAAACCACAAGTTTATCTTATATTCTAGCAATAATCAAAATTAATTAATAATTTTTTTGCCTCATTTTACGTTTGTGTACGCTAGTTAGAAATAACTTTCACTACATTTTCACATAACCATATATTTAAACTTTGAATGAAGTGGTTCAACTTAAAAAATCTTTATTCAAATTGGTTTAAGCTTGAAGGATATTTATTCAAATTGGTTTAAACTTGAAGTATCTTTATTCAAATTGGTTTAAACTTGAAGGATATTTATTCAAATTGGTTAAAACTTGAAGGATCTTTATTTAAATTAGTTTAAACTTGAAGGATATTTATTCAAATTGGTTTAAACTTGAAGGATATTTATTTAAATTGGTTTAAACTTGAAGGATATTTATTCAAATTGGTTTAAACTTGAAGGATATTTATTTAAATTGGTTTAAACTTGAAGGATATTTCAAATTGGTTTAAACTTGAAGGATATTTATTTAAATTGGTTTAAACTGAAAGGACCTTTATTCAAATTGGTTTAAACTTGAAGTATCTTTATTTAGATTGGTTTAAACTTGAAGAATCTTTATTTAAATAGGTTTAATTTGTAAGGATCTTTATCTTAAATTTGAAAAATATTTATTTAAATTGGTTTAAACTTAAAGAATTTTAAATTCAAATTGGTTAAAAAATTGAAGGATATTTATTAAAATTGGTTAAAACTTGAAGGATCTTTATTTAAATTAGTTTAAACTAGAAGGATATTTATTCAAATTGGTTTAAACTTAAAGTATCTTTATTTAAATTGGTTTAAACTTGAAGTATCTTTATTCAAATTGGTTTAAACTTGAAGGATCTTTATTCAAATTGGTTAAAACTTGAAGGATCTTTATTTAAATTAGTTTAAACTTGAAGGATATTTATTCAAATTGGTTTAAACTTGAAGGATATTTATTTAAATTGGTTTAAACTTGAAGGATATTTATTAAAATTGGTTTAAACTTGAAGGATATTTATTTAAATTGGTTGAAACTTGAAGGATATTTATTCAAATTGGTTTAAACTTGAAGTATCTTTATTAAGATTGGTTTAAACTTGAAGAATCTTTATTTTAATAGGTTTAATTTTTAAGGATCTTTATCTTAAATTTGAAAAATATTTATTTGAATTGGTTTAAACTTAAAGAATTTTAAATTCAAATTGGTTAAAAAATTGAAGGATATTTATTCAAATTGGTTAAAACTTGAAGGATCTTTATTTAAATTAGTTTAAACTGGAAGGATCTTTATTTAAATTGGTTTAAACCTGAAGGATATTTATCTAAATTGGTTTAAAACTGAAGGATCTTTATTTAAATTGGTTTAAACTTGAAGGATTTATATTGTTTTAAACTTTAAGGATTTGTATTCAACGTATTTTTTTTTTATTTTTCTAAACTTGTGGAAGCTTGTGTGCAATGTGAAATCAAAAACTAGGATTTCTATCAGTTTAAGCTTAAGGAGATATCTTGTATTTTAATATATTAAGAATAAGGGAATAATTCAAAATGGTGTTCATTGTTCAAGAAGGGCCGATATACTCGACACAAAATCTAACTTTCTAATCTTAATATCCTTTCAACCTGATAATGCACGTACGTAGACATTTGATATTTAACAATAGATTTTGACTTCTTGCACGGTTTAATAGTATATAACATTGTTCAAAAATAAGTCCATGGCTCAAAGATATTTCAACGGCTCAAAAGTGAAACAAAATAGTTAAATGATGCAAGTTAACGGCTCAAAAGTGTTACCATGGTTAAAAAGTATTTGCAAAAGCTAAATCTAAAATTCGAATGTTTAAGTTGAATGTAAGTATTTTCTAGAAGATTAACATAGATAGATATAAACGTAGTTAATCTAATCACAATGCATGTTTCAATCATGTTACGTAGCTCATGTATATCTAGGTATGTTCAGGTTAACAAATATGGGGATGGCTGTATTTATTACATGAGTGGCTGAGAGAGAAAGAAAGTGACTGAAGTGCAGGGTGTCCCAATAAACATGGGAATTAAGTGACGATTTTAATGTCGTCTTTGTAAATTATTTTTTTTATTTAGTATGGTGATGCCTCCTAGGAAACCTGCAATCTGTAGATATTTCGTCTGCTTTAAGAAATGATAATGTTTTTTTTTTTAATTGCATTATGTTGTTCCTCTTCACTGTTTATCATATAAAAATGTTACAGAACATCTGACAACGTTTTGCAGAATAACAAAACAATTTATAACTGTTAGCATAAAATATGCTGCAGCAGACCTAGTAGACTCGATTTTGACCATTGAAATTAGGTAGTACAACGCTAACTCTTAACAAAGACAATTTTAAGTTTGTCGCTCAATTTTCATAATTATTGGGACACCCTGAATGATTAGCTCTGGTTAATCACAATCCCGATTTGCTTGATCTCGATATTCAAATTAGGCACTTTTAAAGGGGAATGTCCACATTTCCATACAAAGGGTGGGGGGGCCTTCTGACTTCGTTTTTAGAGATTTCTCTCTGATTTTTTGCATGCAGGCCTGAATTGTGATCTAGTTTTTGAATCAAACACCAAAGTGGGAAAAAAATAATTTTTCCCGCATTTTTCGGGCATTTTTTCAAAAACTTTTTGATAGGTCCATGTGGGGTGTCTAAAGTCATAAACATTGGGTCGGGAAACTCAATTTTGGACTCTATAATCCATTTCCCCCTCTCCTTATACCATTCCCCCCCCTTTCCCGCATTTTCTCCCTTAAAGGCCAAGAAGCCTTCTGTCTTTATAACTAGAGATTTCTCTCTGATTTTTTGCATGCAGACCTGAATTGTGATCTAGTTTTTGAATTTAACACCAAAATGTAGGAAAAATAATTTTTCCCGCATTTTTCAGACATTTTTTCAAAAACTTTGTGTTAGGTCCATGTGGAATGCCTAAAGTCATCAAAATTTGGTCGGGAAGCTCAATTCTGGATTTTATAATGCATTTCCCCTTCTCTTTACACCTTCCCCCCCCCTTTCCCGCATTTTCTCCCTCCTAAAGGCCAAAGATGCCTTCTGACTTTATAACTATAGAGATTTCTCTCTGAATTTTGCATGCAGAGCTGAATTGTGATCTAGTTTTGAATAAATATGTGAAAAAAAAATTTTCCTGCATTTTTCAGGTTTTTTCAAAAACTATGTGATGGGTCAATGTTTACCTCACCAATTATTCTGTAAAAAACTGAATTAAGAAAGATAATATCTTGTAAGTAATTCTTTTTTAGGACTAAATGTTATTTATAATGTGTTCAGTAATCTATTTTTTCAAAGTTTTCAAATGTTTAAATAAGTTTTCTTTTGTTCTTGTATCTTACAGCAGGAGCTTCCTTCATACTTTGCCTT
The DNA here is from genome assembly GCF_000591075.1 of Eurytemora carolleeae. Taxonomy (NCBI): domain Eukaryota; kingdom Metazoa; phylum Arthropoda; class Copepoda; order Calanoida; family Temoridae; genus Eurytemora; species Eurytemora carolleeae. The sequence goes on from NW_019396159.1 coordinate 121,767, forward strand.
TGTTCTGCTATTATTTCGCGCCGCGAATAAAATCCATTACGAAAATGTTCATAAAAAAAATTAATTAGAGATTAAAGAAAGGCAAAGTATAAAGGAAAACTTTCATTTTTAGATACAACAATAGTTTCATTAATACTCATCAGTTGCAATTTTCGCCCTTTTTCGTTCTCCGTAGATTTGTAGATTTTCCCAAATAGGTTTTGCGGATTTCCAATTTTACAAAAAAAAATATTGGAATTGTTTCCATTTGCTAAAAATCATGATATACATATAATAATATACAAAAGATTAAACATATGAATAACTGAGAAAACCATTCTTAATAAATATGATAATAATTTATCTACAATATTATATTACATTTAAGTTAGATGATGAATCACTGAGCATAGAATAAAAAGGATTATTATATATAACATCAAAACTTAATTGTTCATAAAATCGTATATAACATTTAGTCCAAAAAAAGAATTAATTGCAAGAAATCATCTTTATTAATTCAGTTTTTTTACAGAATAATTTGTGAGGTGAACATGGACTTATCACAAAGTTTTCAAAAAAAAAACCTGAAAAATGCCGGAAAATTTTTTTCCCCCACATTTTGTTGTTTGATTCAAAACTAGATCACAATTCAGCTCTGCATGCAAAAATCTGAGAGAAATCTCTATTTATAGATTCCAGAATTGACAGACAGGGGAAAAATTATTTTCTCCCCACTTTGGTTTTTCATTTTAAAACTAGATCACAATCCAGGTCTGCATGCAAAAATCAGAGAGAAATCTCTAGTAATAAAGTCAGGAGGCTTCTTTGGCCTTTAGGAGGGGGAAATGCGGGAAAGGGGGGGGGAAATGGTATAAGGAGAGGGGGAAATGCATTATATAGTCCAGAATTGAGTTTCAGGACCCAATGTTTATGACTTTAGACACCCCACATGGACCTATCACAAAGTTTTAAAAAAAAACCCGAAAAATGCGGGGAAAATGAGGGGGAAAATTATTTTTTCCCCACTCTGGTGTTTGATTCAGGCCTGCATGCAACAAATTTTTACGTAGAATTCTATCCCAAATTAAAACTGCACAAAAGTTTTGTTTCCCAGGTCCAAATATTGGCGGATACTTAATGACTTATAGTTTAAAACATTGTTTTCTAAACAATTGTATTTTGAAAGAAAGCGTAATAAGCAGTTTTTTACTTTATACACAAATATCTGGGTCCATATTTTTTAAATTCATTCAAAAACATTTTTACTCTTCTCTGCAATAGCTCTTCAATTAGAAAAATTACGCATGAAAACATATAAGATTTCAATCTTACGTGCAAGTTACTTTAGTTTGACGTGATGTATGAAAAACAAACATATTATCTATTTATACTTAGAACCCTGTTAATATTATTAAAATGTATTGATGTTGTAAATATATTATGAACTATTTAAGCTTGTTGCCATTTTATGCAAGAAAAAAATCTTGTAAATTCAATCATAATTTAAAGTAATTAGAATTGGTACTTGCCACAAGCTTAAATGTTCTAACCCCTATATATTTGCAATCGGATGATGCAAGTCTTTGATATTTCAAACCCAGACTATTTGATCCAACATAATTCATAATATAAAATATCAAAGGTCTACCATATCGGGTGTGCAAGTATATAAATATAAAAAATCAGATTTTGTTTGTTTAACTTTATGTATAACTGTGTAAAGGGTTTATTATTGAAATTTTAAGTGCACTCCCTTTAATGTTGCATTGCCGATTCAGAAGCAACACGCGGTTTTTAAAAGGCTACACAGTTTTTTATTCAAATAATGTTTTACCATCGGCAAACTATTTCAATTTTCACTAAGAGTCTTCCAGTCTGATAACAGTATAATTCAAGAGCTCTTTAAATAACATTTCTTGGCATTAAAAAAAATTGAATTCTATGAAATGAATTGTTTCACTGATGAACATTATAAGAAATTTAAAGGACAGGCTAATTACTTTTGAGAGAATTCTACTGAGCATGATAAAGCTGCAAAAATAAAAGGTTGGAAAAATAGGCATCTGTGCATAGGGTTGGGCCTATTCGGAATTTTTCAAACCGACGTTTGAAATAATGGAACGGTTTTTCGATTTAACGGTCCGTTCACGGTAGATTTTCTTAAAATTCGTTATTTTCTCGCAAGATTAACGGCTGTCCGGTTTGTTAACAAGATTCAGAAAAATGTATTCTTATTTCTTGCATTTTCCCGCACCAGTGGGATAGGAGTGATGTCTTTGAAACTGTTTTAAGTGACAATAAAAAGTAAACAACATCACCATATTTACAGAATATTATTCAATTTATCAAAAAGTAAACAGCATCACCATATTTACAGAATATTATTCAATTTATCTAAAAGTAAACAGCATAACCCTATTTACAGAATATTATTCAATTTATTAAAAAGTAAACAACATAATTATATTTACAGAATATTATTCAACTTATCAAAAAGTAAACAACATCACCATATTTACATAATATTATTCAATTTATCAAAAAGTAAACAGCATCACCATATTTACAGAATATTATTCAATTTATCAAAAAGTAAACAGCATCACCATATTTACAGAATATTATTCAATTTATCAGAAAGTAAACAGCATCACCATATTTACAGAATATTATTCAATTTATCAAAAAGTAAACAGCATCACTATATTTACAGAATATTATTCAATTTATCAAAAAGTAAACAACATCACCATATTTACAGAATATTATTCAATTTATCAAAAAGTAAACAGCATCACCATATTTACAGAATATTATTCAATTTATCAAAAAGTAAACACATCACCATATTTACAGAATATTATTCAATTTATCAAAAAGTAAACAACATCACCATATTTACAGAATGTTATTCAATTTATCAAAAAGAGCCAAAATACTATGAAATAGAAATATAACCGTAAATTAGAAAAAAATTAGATATGGATACATATAGTTTATTTCTTATTTCGCAAACTTTTTTGCTAAAATTTCACATTCTTCGCGAAATGAATTTTTCGCACTTTCGTTTTTTCCGCAATTTTTTTTGAGAAACTAATTAATGCGAAATTTCGCGAAAAAGAAGAAATATTCGCATTTTTAGAAAAAAAATGCAAAAAAAATCTAAATTTTCGGTTAATGTTTTTGAATCTAGGCTCAAATCTAAAAGAAAAATTGTTCCAGATATTTCAAGGTTTGAGTAATAAAAAAGCATTGGTCTTGAATCATTGATTCTAATTTGTCTGAGAGTATATGATGCATTGTTTTTTTGTTGTTTTGCATTTTCAAGTCAAGACAAGAAAGTATTTGGTAAAATAGCCTTTGAATTGAAAATACAGAAAAAAATGCTCAAAACAAACAGGAAGAAATGGGCCAGGTTGTCCAATGCCAATATTGTTTTTCCATTTTTTTAAAAGGTAAAGATGTTTAACCAAAATATAAGCGGATGTCTGCAGTGAACGCAATTGCTCTCAATATTCAATGTGGGTATAACTATTAACAACCACGGGACCTTGAAGAAGAATTAAAATAATCCGTAGATTAGCTCTGGATAAAATAGAGATAGATCCCGAGATTCACAGAACAAAAGTTCTAATTTTAGTTGTATTATAAAGCAAGGAAAGGTCAGTTTTGAATATTAAACAAGAGATGTGTCACAATATGCAAGAATTTATGGAAAATCTTAAAAATATTGTTAAACATTTCAACAGTTCTAAATGAGACAGTTTCTATTGCTCTACTGATAATTGATAAGAACGACAAAGTGTCCAAAATAAATTGAACACATATTAAATTTACAACGCATACGAAGAAATTGAGTCTTTGCCTCAAACTCAAATTTGTTAGAGTACCTATATTTTTGTAACCTGATGATGTAAGCCTGTGATATTTCAAACTTAGATTATTTGATCTAAAGAATTAATAGTTTTAAATATCTAAAGTCTACTGCAACATGGGCTGCAAAAGAAATAGAAAATCTGAATTTATGGCAAAGACTCAATATCTTTATCAAAAATGTTCAGCTATTTTTGTAGATTTCAGAATAAAGAAAAGGAGAACTGATGAGAGAGTGTATATATTATATATATCTTGAACTAGAGAATGGATCCCCTTATCTAAGTTTTACCACTTTCCAAAGGTTCGATAACGTTTATTTAATGTTATTTAAAGAGACTGTACTATAAATGCAATTTCAAGAAGACATATATGTTTATCCCTTATTTCCAAAATCTGCACGATTTCTCTCTAAAAGTGACTTGCGGATTTATATAAATGCAACAGAAACTAGAAAGAAAAACATTACAGATTTATCGAAGCTTTTCTATAGTGTAGGCTTTTAACTCTTTTACTGGAGGGGTATTTGAAATTACATCTAGAGTCTCTTAATAAATCTAAATTTTAAATAGTACAGTGTCGGCTACAGAGATCGATTAACACCTATAATATGCGATATTTTCCACAGCATGTTCTTGTGTACAAGTACTGTACACGACCAATCAGGAGACATCTGTACTCAGGGATATTTAAGGCTCCTTTGAATAGGAAATGCAAAATAGACAATATTCATAAACGTTATGTGTTATGTTAAAAAATTTGAGTATTTCTTTAAAAGTTGTAAAACTGAAAACCTGAATGCAACAAGTGACCGTCAGATGTCAGTCAAAAAACATTACATGGAACCAATCCAGGTAGAGTGTATGATGCAGTCTGTGTAGTCTGTTGTCGGGTACCATGAGATACATTGTTAAAGAATCTAGTCTGCCATACCAACTTAAATTTATTAATCCCAATATCTTTGAAACCTGATTTCTTGATCTTACAGAATTCATAGTTTGAAATATGCAAGGATTATGACCAGGATGACCAATGGCAATATAGTAGCCTCTGAAGAATTATTTGTATTAGATGAATCGTATATTTGCTTATTTGCCACAAGTTGTCACTAAAAGTAAAAAGTGCTTTCTGAAAGTTTTTCCTTTGGGAAATATTCTACAAACTTTGAATTTGGTAAAAAACGGTTGCCATCGAATAAAAATAGTAATCCTACATTGATCTACTGACTGGATATCCATGCTTGGAACTTATCTAATTATATATTTTTCATTTTTCAAACTCACAACATTACCAAACATTTTTTTTTAGATTTCAATAATCAATATTTATTAAAAAAAAAATCCTTTGTGTTCCGAAAAAAATGTGATTTACATAAATGTTACATTTACTTACAGCATAGTCTCAAATTTAACTTTTTTATTATTTCAATTATATTTGAGACTATGCTGTAAATATTGTGTTTTTGAATGTTTGATGTTATCAAACTTTTAAATATTTCAATCTCCTGAATTTCAAATGCCAAGCTTTTTTTTACTTAAAGGTTTAAAAAATCCAATTTTATCAATTTTAATTTAATAAAGTTTCCCAAAACTATGATTATTGAGGGAGGAGTTCGACTTGAATATCGTTTGTTTTAGATAGAAAAATAAGAACGTGTTCTTCATTCTCGAAAAGAAAAGTCTTTAAAGGGTACCGTTGTGAATCGGGCACGCTGGATTATCTTTTATCTTCAAATCACGTGGAGGGTCTCTATTTATTTTATAATTTTAATCTCCTGTTCAGCGAAATAACCAACCTTAAATTCCCTCCTTTTTTAATTCCAGGGAGGATAATTACTTATCCTCCCTTTTTACAGGGAGGATAATTACTTATCCTCCCTCTTTACAGGGAGGATAATTACTTATCCTCCCTCTGTGATCGATACAGATTTAATTCAAGATTTAGATCAAGAAATTAAATATTCTTCCATATGCACTAGTAAGAAATAAGAGAATTAAAATCATAATTGATAGTTTATGATTTCATTATTATTTTATCCCCCACGGTTGGTTATTTCGTTGAACAGGAGATTAAACGATAAATTACTACTTAACCGGGAGTTTTCATGAGGATAATTAAATTGAGGGGAAAACGCTCGTGAGGTTTAGAACCCCATAAAGGTCTTGGAGGCCCTCGGCTAAGTGGTTTTCCCCTCAATTTAATTATCCTCCCTTAATCTCCCGGTTAAGTAGTAATTAATAGTTATAAAAAGTACTGATTCTAATCTAATCCTTAAATTAAACTCGAAAGATCAGGTTTCACCAAATGAGAAAACTTTCAGAAAATACGTTTGAGAAAATTGATTAGAGATCTTTTTAACTTTCTTAAAGGGACTGTAAAGGAAAAATAAAAGGGGGTATAGGCTGAAAGCTAATCACTTTAGCTCTCGATCGCGACCCATGAAAGTTATATCTGATGTTCCTATAATGAGAAATTGATTTACAACTTTGTCAAATTTATGCGAAAATTAAAATATATACAATTTTGTATAAAAGTAGTGGGTTTAGAAAGATCAAATTTGGCCAGAATTCGAGGTGTATGAGAACATGGGGGCTTATACCGGTCTTCCTGATGCCCTTTTCGTGAGCAGAAATGTTGATCCAGAGGTTGGGGTTTTTTTTTCGCAAGAGCTTGTCTCAATGATCAGGGACTGGCATTCAAAGGGTGAAAAAGGGGGGTTTGTTAACACCATCCCTCTGCCTGCAGAACTTGAGAGCGCGATTCCTACCGGCCCCGACGGTCAGCTCACCTCACCGGAGGATGATTTTAATTGCGGAAATAACTCCTTGTCCAGCAAAAACCAGCGCGTTGTGGTCGTCGGTAATAGCAACCTCAAAATGATAAGTGAGGAGCTAGGCAAGACCATTAAAGACACCGTTGTCTTCGTCAAATATCCTTTCAATATTTTTGCGAATTCCTCGGAAATTTCGGAATTTGTTGACAATCTCAAGTTGACGAAAGCCGACGTCTTAGTACTCGGAGGTCAAGGAAATTCACTTTTGCAAGGGATGGCAACTCCCAAATTCAAGAAACATTCTCCGTCCGGGTTACCTGCAGGTTTCTCAACGTTTGGAGCTGGTAGACAGAGAGTCTTCCACGCTCACAACGTGGCTAGCTACGATCCAGAGTATTTCGACAACTTCGGGGTTTTTATTGACAAAATCATGGGTTTTGTTAACCAGACCGGCGCCAAGACAGTTTTCATACCACCCTTTCCAAGGTACCCTACAGCTTGCTGTACACAGTCAGGCCATTTTTGCGCGGGGTATGACGGGAACCTCTTTAACGCGGAGGTAGTAAGACTTGGGACTTTCATCTCACGAATGTACTCCCTCAAGGATGCATTTGTACTTACCCCCGAGGATTTTTGTCATCGCGATGACTGGGTCTCGAGAGGGAAGATGCTGAAGGATGACCGTGTACACCTGTCTGACAAGGGAGTCCAAGTGGTCCGCAGTTTAATCCAGAGATGTTATCATTTCTGGACGGTAATGGACAGACCTAAACCAACCCTAGGCCCCTCCATCCCATGCGGCACCAGGTTCTCCCAGTGGGTCGAGGCGCATAGAGAGGTCTGTGGGTTTGAGGATTTGAAGCCCTCAGGTGCCGCGAAGCGCTCGCAGCCGCCCATGTCATATCAGAGGCAATCAAAGCGATAAAGTCTTTTCTCTGAATGTCCACAGCATAAGATCGAAACCATGCACAGTCCCCCCCCCCTCATATGGGTACCCCCTCCTTTTCAGCTGAACCATGGTTGTCTCTCAGGTTTCGTCTTTTCCTACACACCTCATCCACCTTCCACCTCCCTTTCCTATTTCCCATAACTCATCCTGTTCCTATCCCAGATTCCAACTTTAATCCTACTCCCATCACATACATTTAAACTTTTAATCCTTAAAATAAAAAACTCCTTTTTAATCCTATAAAATATTTCCTATTTTTGCTGACTTACGGTACTTCATGTCAGTTTTGCTCAATTCTTTAACTCCTAGTCAGTATTTATATAAATGTATTTAAAAAATACACTTAAACTGTTAATCCTTAAAATAAAAAACTCCTTTTTAATCCTATAAAATATTTCCTATTTTTGCTGACTTATGGTACTTCATGTCAGTTTTGCTTAATTCTTTAACTCCTAGTCAGTATTTATATATTTAAACTCTTAATCCTTAAAATAACAACACCTTTTTAATCCTTTATTTCCTATTTTTGCTGACTTATTTACTATCTGTCAGTTTTTGCTTATCTCTTTAACTCCTAAACAGTATTTATACAACTGAACTTTTAAGCCTTAAAATAACAACACCTTTTTAATCCTATATTTCCTGTTTTTGCTGACTTATTCACTATCTGTCAGTTTTTATGAACCGCTCTTTCACCACCGGAAACAATTCTACAATTTCCATCCTTTAGATTTCTTTTTTTAAAACCTATACAGGTATTTTTAAAAACCGCAATTTTTTGTAATATAGTTAGACGAGAAGCCATCAGGTCCTGAACGCTGGAGACAAAAGGTTCTGCATCACTGCGGATCTCAGATCTGCAAGTTACTACACAGATAGTCACGGTAAAAAAAGATTAAGCGGACGTTTATAGTTTTTACGAAGGAAGAAACAATTCTTTAATGTTAACTGTAAAAATTTAATTATGAGAATATAAAATTGATCTCGATATCCAATGTGGGCACAATTTATTTATGAGAATAAATGATTGATCTTGATATCTAATGTGGGTACAGTTTAAATATGATAATATATGATTGATATCGATATCCAATGTGGGTACAGTTTAAATACGAGAATATACGATTGATTTCGATATCTAATGCGGGTACAGTTTAAATATGAGAATATATGATTGATCTCGACATCTAATGTGGGTACAGGTTAATTCTGAGAATTTTGATGCCTCTATTCATTCAGTTGTAAATTACTCCTGACAGTATAATCCGGCGGGTATAGTTTTTACGAAGGAAGAAATAATTTTTTAATGTAAACTGTACAAAAGAACCGTTCTTTCACCATTGAAAATAATTCTACAATTTCAGCCTTAAGATTTCTTTTGTATTTTTCTTTTAAACCTATACAGGTATAATTTAAATTTGTAATATAGTTAGACGAGAAACCTCCAGTACCTGAACGCCAGAGGATCTGGGAGACCCCAGAGGATCTGGGAGACCTCACAGCTGTAATCCTCGGTGAAGAATAACGGTAAAAAATTATAATTCCAAAGGTCCCTGTGAATACTGGATCCTCTACATCATTAATAAGTTCTAGACCTTTTATCATACAGAGAGCAGGGGTGTGCACACGGACCATTTTGGACTGTAAATATTGAAACTTTTGAACTGAAACTGACGTAAAAGTACTCAATAGAATTCTAAGATCTTAAATTATGTAAACTCACTCCAGGTTTAGATCTACAATGTTAATTTTTCAAAGGTTAATTTCATAACTTCAAAAAAAAATTTATTTTTTTCTAAATGGTAACTCCAGAATTAGAACTCCATCAACATGCTTAATTAAAACCCCGACAGACTCGAATTTTTTCCTTTCGTCATGGTTCTCTCTTTACCTAGTTAAACTGAAACCTGGAGGACGAATGAGCGGTGAACCTCAGAGAACCTAGTGGATCCTACAGCTTCATCTCTCAGCACATAATAACGGTAAAAATTCGTTAAATAGTTGTATTAAATATATGTGAACAATTTTGTACAATTAATATAATCTCGATACGGAGATAATAAATATCTAGATCTCAAAAAAAAAATCTTAACATATGACGATCTTCAATTCTGAACATATGACGATCATCAATTCTGAACATTTGACGATCTTCAATTCTGAACATATGAACATCTTCAATTCTGAGCATATGACGATCATCAATTCTGAGCATATGACGATCATCAATTCTGAACATATGACCATCTTCAATTCTGAACATATGACGATCATCAATTCTGAACATATGACGATCTTCAATTCTGAACATATGACGATTATCAATTCTGAACATTTGACGATCTTCAATTCTGAACATATGACGATCTTCAATTCTGAACATATTACGATCTAAAGTTCACATTAAATCTTCTGCCTTGAAGTTAGTCTTTTAATGAATTTTTAATGGTTGGGAAAACCCCCACACAGGATGAGACTTCAAAGACTAACAGAATTTTTAACTTTTTTTGGTATATCAGGTCGTCTTCACAATCTTATTCTTTGTGAGTACCCCTGCAGTAGTTTTGGAAATTTTTAAAAAGATTTAAAGCAATAGAAAAAGTTATGATCGAATAGATTGCAGATTAAATTAAATTAAATGTTAGAAAATTAGATTAGATCAGATTAGATGCGATTAAATTAGATTAGATTAGATTAGATTAGATTATATTAGATTGGATTAGATTAGATTAGATTGGATTATATTAGATGGGATTGATTAGATTAGATTAGATTTGATTATATTAGATTGGGTTAGATTAGATTAGATTGGATTATATTAGATTGGATTAGATTAGATTTGATTGGATTATATTAGATTGGATTAGATTAGATTAGATTGGATTATATTAGATGGGATTAGTTTAGATTAGATTAGATTGGATTATATTAGATTGGATTAGATTAGATTAGATTAGATTAGATTAGATTGGATTAGATTAGATTTTATATTAGATTGGAGTATATTAGATTAGATTGGAGTATATTAGATTGTATTATATTAGATTATCCGGAAAGAGAACTAGGGACAAATTCCGTAAAGGCTAACAAGAGACAAATTCTGAAAAAAAAACTCCGGGCGAATCCAGAACTGCATACAAGAAAAGAATTCCGGATAGACATACTTGAGAAGAATTCCAGAAAGGCAAATCAGAGACAAATTCCGGAAAACAACTCGTCGTGAATTCCGGAACGGCATACTAGAGAAGAATTCCGGAAAGGCAAATCAGAAACAAAATTCGGAATAAATTCCGGAAAGGCATACCAGAGAAGAATTCTGCAAATACATTCCGAAAAAAAATTTCAGAAAACAACTCGGGACAATTTCCGGAAATACAAACTAGAAACAAACGCAAATAACTCGGGACGAATTCCATAAAGGCGTACTTTTTAGGTTTTGATAGTTATGTCTTCATTTTTTTGGAAAACTTTAAATTTTTTTCACAGTGTTAAAAATATATTTGTAAAACGATTTTACAGATAAATTATTTTAAAAAAAGATATTCAGTTTGGCAAGATCTACACCCCAACTGCAATTGAGAAATTAGGTTTTGAAATAAAATCTCCCCCCCCCCATGGCTGTCACGGCTAATCAGTGTGCACAGTGTCACTTAAAGGGAGCGACCGGCCATGTATAGTAGTTGAACTGAGAATGTAGTACTGTGAGAAATGTTTTAGGAATCATTTGAGACGTTTTTACGGTGAATATTTGTTTAGTAAGAGCGCAAATTAAATCTTTAAATCCTCATAAATTGTTCATTTTTGAGGGATGATTTGAGAATCGGTTTTTTAAAAATTATTAAAAGACGACAAATGAAAAATTTAGTAACAATCGTACTGTAAGCTAATTAGTTTTGCAGGAACAGGTTGAGAAAATAATAATTAGTTATTATCATTGAAAAAAGTAATCTTTTTCAGTTATTGGTTTCTGTAATGTTTCATTGTTCACAATCATTTTCTGTAGATTTTCTGGAATTTTTATTGAAAAGACGACATTTGAAGATTCCGCAGAAATCTGCGAACAAATTCATGAAGAACAAGAAATTCAATATAAATGAATCTGCAATGCAACAATCTCAGTTCAACTACTTTATATTGCCGGTCACTCCCTTTAAGTGATTCAATTGATTCAATTACTGTGAGTAAAGAAGATATTTCTTGCTTATTGCACATGCACTTGCACATATTAAATTTACGGAACGTCATGTGTCAAAATATTTTTGATTTATCTATTTTTGATTTAAATTGGGTTGCCCTGCTAGGCCGGCCAACAAGGCCCCGACCTAATTTAGCGGAGTTAAGAGGGATTAAAAAGATAGGAAATAATGGAGAGAAAGTGAGAAAATTGAGAATTAAAAAAAATCATTTTAACAAAAATTAAAATGTTTGATAATTTCATTTTTCGTGATTTGATTGAAATTTCTGTTGTTTAAAGTCTGGTTTGATGATTGCGAATCTTTGCCTGATCTTCTTTTTTAATTCTTAACACATTTAGACAATAACTAATAGTCTTGATACAGGAAGACTTGAAGATTAACAGTGATCGCTTAGACCCTATCCTCCTGTCTGCTCAGGAATATCCTTTGTCTACAATTAAGGGAAACTTAACAGTCCCAATAAATTCTAATTTTCTCATTCTGGCAACTTTGTAACCCCTGATGTCGGTGACTCCAGATATTTCAAACTATAGGACTTTTTTTAGATAAAACACTCAAAGTTTGAAATATGACAGGTTTACACTCCAAGTTTTAAAGGGTTACACGCCTTAGGTTTCAAAGGTTTACATTCCAGGTATTAAAGGGTTACACGCCTTAGGTTTCAAAGGTTTACACTCCAGGTTTTAAAGGGTTACACTCCAGGTTTCAAAGGATTTTTCAAAGGTTTACACTCCAGGTTTCAAAGGATTACACTCCAGGTTTCAAAGGAAAAGAAATAAGAAAGTTTTTTTTGTTGATTTTAATTCGTAACTGTAGATAAAGTAAACATAAACTCTATCCTCTAATCTTATTCATTATTCAACTTTAGTGATCAGATTGATTCTACCCATGTACATATTTCACTGTCTTTCTTTTAAATACGATTGCAATACAAACAATACACAATGATTAATGTTAATGTTTTCAAGGCATTTAACTTCAGATTTGAATATAATGAAAAGTATAAAGTACGCTGGAATGATTTTAAATTTATACAAGTTGTATTCTGTTTGGTGTATCTCATAGTTCATGACTTGAAAAGAAATACAGGTGTTAAATACTGTTTAATATATGTGAACTCTACATTTATAGACAATATTCTGACTAAACACACTTTTTTATTCAATTCTCAAGGACAGTGCAGTATACTATGCAGCAGAACAGCAGTACAATAGTACGGCATTATAGAATTACAGCAGTGCAGCAGTGCAGTAGTGCAGCAGTGCAGCAGTGCAGCAGTGCAGCAGTGCAGCAGTGCAGTAATACAGCAGTGCAGCAGTTCAGTATTGCAGCAGTGCAGCAGTGCAGCAGTGCAGCAGTGCAGTAGTGCAGAAGTGCAGCAGTGCAGCAGTTCAATATTGCAGCAGTGCAGCAGTGCAGCAGTGCAGTAGTACAGCAGTGCAAGAGCAGCAGTACAGCAGTACAACACTACAGCAGTGTAGTAGTGCAGTAGTGCAGTAGTGCAGTAGTGGAGCAGTGCAGTAGTGGAGCAGTGCAGAAGTGCATCAGTGCAGCGGTGCAGAAGCGCAGTAGTGTAGTAGTGTAGTAGTGCAGTAGTGCAGCAATGCAGCGGTGCAGGAGTGCAGCAGTACAGCAGTGCAGCAGTGCAGCAGTGCAGCAGTGCAGCAGTACAGCAGTCCAGGAGTGCAGGAGTGCAGGAGTGCAGGAGTGCAGGAGTGCAGCAGTGCAGCAGTGCATCAATGCATCAGTGGAGCAGTACAGCAGTACAGCAGTGAAGCAGTGCAGCAGTGCAGTAGTGTAGCAGTGCAACAGTGCAACAGTGCAGCATTGCAGCAATTCAGCAGTACAGCAGTGCAGCAGTGCAGCAGTGCAGCAGTGCAGCAGTGCAGCAGTGCAGCAGTGCAGCCGTGATGAAGTTTTTATATGAAGTGTGTTTAAATAAGGGGCGATTTCCCAAGGGGGGGGGGTTGCTCCCTGGGCGTCTATGAATATCAAGAGGATTTCTCCGGGGAGGTCAGAGCCTAGGTTATCTTCCCGGGGCGTCTATGAGTTCACCAAAATTCGATTTCCCCACTCTCTCTACTGACGTAGTCGACAATAATCCAGTAGTGGAGCAGTGCAGTAGTGCATCAGTGCAGCGGTGCAGAAGCGCAGTAGTGTAGTAGTGTAGTAGTGCAGTAGTGCAGCAATGCAGCAGTGCAGGAGTGCAGGAGTGCAGGAGTGCAGGAGTGCAGGAGTGCAGCAGTGCAGCAGTGCAGCAGTGCAGCAGTGCAGCAGTGCAGCAGTACAGCAGTGTAGCAGTGCAGCAGTGCAGCAGTGCAGCAGTGCAGCAGTGCTGCAGTGCAGCAGTGCTGCAGTGCAGCAGTACAGCAGTACAGCAGTGAAGCAGTGCAGCAGTGCAGTAGTGTAGCAGTGCAACAGTGCAACAGTGCAGCATTGCAGCAATTCAGCAGTACAGCAGTGCAGCAGTGCAGCAGTGCAGCAGTGCAGCAGTGCTGAAGTTCTTATATGAAGTGTGTTTAAATAAGGAAAAATAATTTAATGCATTCTCAAAAGTTTTAATCAAAGGTTCAAAATTTAGAAGTATTTTTTGAAGATTGTGAAAATAAAATTTATTGAATTATTATGATATTGTTCTAAAGTGCTCTTTGATAAAAATAATTTAATCTCTACTATACATACGAACATACTGCAGTAAGGACCAAAATCTACATTTATAAACCTTGTCTTTATGTTATTTTGTATCCAAAACATTTCAAAACGGCTGAACTGATCGGGTCCAAATTTTGTGTGGCAAATCATATAACCAGGGAAGGTTTATAAGCGGTTAAAGATAAAAATGTTGGTCTTTGTTCTCTATCTTTCTTCAAATTTTGTAATTTGCAACTAGATAAACTGTAACAAATATTTATAGATTTATTTATTTATATTCATAGCTCTGCTATATTTTTCTCTAAGAACGTAAATACACTCAATTTAATTTTTTAAATCAATTAAAGAACATTCTACCAAGTTCCCCTATCAACATTTAAGGCAAATCGTTCAAGGGGTTTATGAGTTATGATCTGACGCACAAAAAGACATGAACTGTGCATTTTTGAACCGTCATTAAATAAAATGAATAGATGAATTACGTTTACTGTATTAAAATGAATAAAATGAATAAAATGAATAGATGAATTACGTTTACTGTATTAAGCTGTTTATAGCAGGGGGCGGAAACGTCATGTGTGTGCGTCTGTACCAAGAGAGTGTGTGTAAGGAATACCGAACTCGTCTGCAAAGCAGTGCAACTGGCTTTCTCATGCCAGACCAGCGTCACTTCCTTTTCCATTATTTAAATTCCCTGGTATATAGCCACTGAATGTACCAATTTTATGACGGATTTGATCTTATTGTGACGCATTTTGTGGACTTCTGCTGATAAAATGCGTAGTATTTTGGGACAGAATGAAAAGAAAATATTAAGAGGGGGGGGGATTTGGGTAAAGTCCAAAACAGCTGGTTTGACAGTTTTAATATCAACCTGATAAAATTGGCTATAATTCTTCAAGTTTTTGCATCACTTACTTTAATAGAATCTCACAAAGCTTATAAAGATAGCTATCAAAATTTGGCTTTTTGACTTTTTTTGATCAATATTTAAAAGTAATCATCAATCATTTTGGCAAGCCAATCAAAAATTTTTTTTAAAATAAAATGCCATTGACATTTATCATAGACTCTTTATTTAGTAGTGTAGCAGTGCAACAGTGCAACAGTGCAGCATTGCAGCAATTCAGCAGTACAGCAGTGCAGCAGTGCAGCAGTGCAGCAGTGCAGCAGTGCAGCAGTGCAGCAGTGCAGCCGTGATGAAGTTTTTATATGAAGTGTGTTTAAATAAGGGGCGATTTCCCAAGGGGGGGGGGTTGCTCCCTGGGCGTCTATGAATATCAAGAGGATTTCTCCGGGGAGGTCAGAGCCTAGGTTATCTTCCCGGGGCGTCTATGAGTTCACCAAAATTCGATTTCCCCACTCTCTCTACTGACGTAGTCGACAATAATCCAGTAGTGGAGCAGTGCAGTAGTGCATCAGTGCAGCGGTGCAGAAGCGCAGTAGTGTAGTAGTGTAGTAGTGCAGTAGTGCAGCAATGCAGCAGTGCAGGAGTGCAGGAGTGCAGGAGTGCAGGAGTGCAGGAGTGCAGCAGTGCAGCAGTGCAGCAGTGCAGCAGTGCAGCAGTGCAGCAGTACAGCAGTGTAGCAGTGCAGCAGTGCAGCAGTGCAGCAGTGCAGCAGTGCTGCAGTGCAGCAGTGCTGCAGTGCAGCAGTGCTGCAGTGCAGCAGTACAGCAGTACAGCAGTGAAGCAGTGCAGCAGTGCAGTAGTGTAGCAGTGCAACAGTGCATCAGTGCAGCAATACAGCAGTACAGCAGTGCAGCAGTGCAGCAGTGCAGCAGTGCAGCAGTGCTGAAGTTCTTATATGAAGTGTGTTTAAATAAGGGGCGATTTCCCAAGGGGGGGGGGGTATCCCTGGACGTCTATGAGTTCACCGAAATTTGATTTCCCCACCCTCTCTTCTGACGTAGTCGACAATAATCCAATACTGATTTATTTCAAACCTAAAAATAATTTCATTTAAAAAGTGAAATATTTTTATTAATCGTTGACATATATGGGTATAAATAACAATGGGTTTTAAAATTTCTTACAAGTGAGCGCAAGTAGATTAAATGGGGGGTTCTATTGATCAGGAATAAAACATTTAAACTTCTGAAAAATAAATGACAGTTTGGTTACAAAGATTAGTTTTTCACTGCAAATCACGAATTTTTTAAGCTTTTACTATTTTTGAAACGTGATCACTACACGAGAAGGTTGTTTACTAGGAAATGTTGGGTCTAGCTACCGGAGAAAATCTTGGTGAAAGACGACCGTACAACGAAGTAAGATATGGAGGTTAATGGTTAACATATATACTTATACAACGTTTATTCCCATTCCCGATTGAGCACAAATGCTCCATTTTCTATAAATCCTAAAACATGTGAATTGATAAAACTGTTCAGGAATATAAGTTAAATATTGGTTTTGATGCTGATTCAGGTCAAAGGGGAGTGTAGTCGTAGTTTCAGGTTAAAGGGGAGTGTAGTCCTAGTTTCAGGTTAAAGGGGAGTGTAGTCGTAGTTTCAGGTTAAAGGGAGGGTAGTCGTAGTTTCAAGGAACCTGTTTATATAGGGTATCATGTTCTATTCACAATAGTACCCTTAAAAGCTTTGTCTGAACAGGATTGAATAAGATATCAATCTTTTTCTCCTTAAAATTTCATTACTTTCGATTGTGATGTTCAAGCTAGAAAAATGAAGATATCTCCCACATTATTGATCAGATAAAGTTTGTGAAGTACAGTTGTGAATCATGAATGCCCATCTTGAGGGTCACTTGAAATATTTTCACAGTCTCTTAAAACGGGCAAATGAATAAGATTTCAGTTTCTGATCAATAAAATATACGATACAGGGGATACAATAGCATATAGAATACAGGAGACACAGCAACATATAGGGTACAGGGAATACAATAGCATATAGAATACAGGAGATACAGCAACATATAGGGTACAGGAGATACAATAGCATATAAAATACAGGAGATACAGCTACATATAGGATACAGGAGATACAATAGCATATAGAATACAGGAGATACAGCAAAAAATAGAATACAGGAGATACAGCAACATACAGGATACAGGATATACCTCAACAAATAAGATACAACATATGCAGCAACATATAGAATACATACACAATATACAACAACATATACAGAAAACAGGAGATACTTCAACATATAGAATACATGAGAAACAGCAGCATATAGAATACAGGAGATACATCAGCATAAAGAATACATGAGATACAGTTGCATATAGAATACAGGAGATACAGTTTCATATAGAATACAGGAGATACCTTAGCATATAGGATACAAGAGATAACTCAATATAGTATATAGGAGATACCTCAACATATAGGATACAGGAGATACAGCAGCATATAGTATACAGGAGAAACAGCAGCGTATGGAATTTAGGAAATACAACATATAGAATACCGGAGATACAGCAGCATATAGGATAAAGGAGATTCCTCAACATATAGGATACAGGAAATCCAACAAATATAGAATACAGGAGATACATTAAATATAGAATACAGGAGATAAAACAGCATATAGAATACCGGAGAATAAACAGCATATGGAATACCGGAGATACAGCAGCATATAGGATAGAGGAGATAAAGCAGCATATAGAATACAGGATATACAGCAAAAAAAGAATACAGGAGATACAGCAGCACATTGGATACATGGAGATACAGCAAAATAAAGGATACAGGAAATACAACAAATATTGAATACAGGAGATACATCAAATATAGAATTACATCAAATATAGAATACAGGAGATAAAACAGCATATAGAATACTTGAGATACATCAAATATAGAATACAGGAGATAAAACAGCATATAGAATACTGGAGATACTGCAGCATATAGGATACAGGAGATAAAGCAGCATATAGAATACAGAGGATACCTCTAAATATAAGATACAGGAGATACAGCCAAAAATAGAATACATTAGATACAGCAGCACATTGGATTCATGGAAATGTAGCGAAATATAGGATACAGAAGATACAGCTGCATATGGGATACAGGAGATAAAGCACCATATAGGATACAAGGAGATACATCAAAATAGATAAAAAAGATTCCTCAACATATAGAATACAGGAAACACAACAACATATAGAATGCAGGAGATACAGCTACACATAGAATACAAAAGATACAGCAGCATGTAGAATACGGGATATACAACAAAATATAGAATACAGCAGATACAACAACATATAGAATACAGGGGACACAACAAAATATAGAATACAGGAAATACATCCAATATAAAATACAGGACATACAGCAGCATGTAGAATACGGGAGATACAACAAAATATAGAATACAGGAGATAAACAAAATATAGAATACAGGATATCAGCAGCATATAAAATACAGAGGATACCTCTAAATATAAGATACAGGAGATAAAGCCAAAAATAGAATACATGAGATACAGCAGCACATTGGATACATGGAAATATAGCGAAATATAGGATACAGAAGATACAGCTGCATATGGGATACAGGAGATAAAGCAGCATATAGGATACAAGGAGATACAGCAAAATATAAAATAAAGGATACAGCTGCATATAGGGTACAGGAGATACAGCAGCATATAGGATAAAAATATAAAATACAGGAGATAAAGCAAATATTGTATACAGAAAGTACAGCTACATATAGGTTACAAGAGATACAGTTGCATATAGAATACATGAGATACAGTTGCATATAAAATGCAGGAGATACAGTTGCATTTAGAATACAGGAGATACAGTTGCATAAAGAATGCAGGAGATAGAGCAATATATATAATAAAGGAGATGCAGTTGCACATAGAATACAGGAGATACCTCAACATATAGAATACAGGATATAACTCAATATAGGATATAGGAGATACCTCAACATATAGAATACAGGATATAACTCAATATGGGATATAGGAGATACCTCAACATATAGAATACAGGATATAACTCAAAATGGGATATAGGAGATACCTCAACAAATAGAATACAGGAGAAACAGCAGCATATGGAAAACAGGAGATCAGGCCAAAAAGAGGGAGGGTCGTGCGTATCCCTAATCTGTGCAGTGTATAGTGTACAGTGTACAGTGTACAGTGTAAAGTGTACAGTTTACAGTGTACAGTGTACAGTGTACAGTGTACAGTGTACAGTTTACAGTGTACAGTGTACAGTGTACAGTGTACAGTTTACAGTGTACATGTTTTGAGTATCAATTAACTTAATGTAGGATCTTCAGTTAATGTATACTTGAGATATTGAGGAACTATCGTAGATCCGCCAATTATATTCTTCTTATTTTCTTGCAGGTTCAGAAGCTCATAAAGCTTTAAAAAGAAATATTATATCATATATTCACCATTACAAGGTAACATGACTGTTGAAGTTTTATATCTTGTAATTTACTAGCTTTGGTCCATCAAAATATTTCTATAACTTTACGTACTTACAAAGAAAACGGAAAAACATAATGTTTTCTCCGCTTAACAATGTCAATGTAACCATGTAAGCCAACAGATATTTGAACTGTGAACCATCCCTTAAAAGACGAGGAAAAATTGTCAGCTCGCCAGAAAAGGGTCCAATTTAATCATAATAACCAGAACCATGTCGGAGAGATTAATCGACCAAACAGATTAGCTTTATCTCTATTAAAGGAGAAAATGAATTTAACACATTCCGTGTTTAAAAAAATTCCAGATTCTTTTATAAGTGAACGACTCTAAGCCCGCGATTTAAAAGTTTTGAAATGAGCCTTTAGTTCCTTCAAGGAAGACCCTGAAACAATACCTAACTTATGAATTAGCTTGTGTGACGTGATCGACAGCTGTCAGCTCTTAGGCTCGACTTCAGGAGTTAGGCCTAATGAAAATAAAACCGACCTTGGTTGGTTTTGGTGAAGAATTAGTCTCAATGTTGAGAATTATTCTAATCAGATCCCTCGAATCCACCAATTTCAGCCATGAAAATCTACCAAACACGATATTACACCAGTTTAATAAACCAAACCCTGTGAAAAACTATAGTTGCAATTTAAATCCGAAAGCGCGAGTTTTAAATTAGTCTCAATGACAGATTATACCTGAGTCTTATTTAGTTGTTGTATCTCCTCTGGCCGGTGTTTGCGATGACGTCATCAACACCTTTAATTACTATTCTACCGGGGGGCTGAAAACAGTGATGAGCTGACTTTGCATACAGGCAGTCATACATAGGCAATATTCAGGCAGTCATACATAGGAGATATTCAGGCAGGATCATACATAGGAGATATTCAGGAAGTCATACATAGGAGATATTCAGGAAGTCATACATAGGAGATATTCAGGAAGTCATACATAGGAGATATTCAGGCGATCATACATAGGAGATATTCAGGCAATCATATAGAGGAGATATTCAGGCAGTCATACATAGGAGATACTCAGGCTGGATCATACATAGGAGATATTCAGGAAGTCATACATAGGAGATATTCAGAAAGTCATAGATAGGAGAAATTCAGGAAGTCATACATAGGAGATATTCAGTAGTCATACATTGGAGATATTCAGGCGGTCATACATAGGAGATATTCAGGCGATCATACATCGGAGATATTCAGGCAGTTATTCATAGGAGATATTCAGTAGTCATACATAGAAGATATTCAGGCGGTCATACATAGGAGATATTCAGGCGGTCATACATAGGAGATATTCAGGCAGGATTATACATAGGAGATATTTAGGAGTCATACTCATACATAGAAAATATTCAGGTAGTCATACATAGGAGATATTCAGGCAGTCAAACATAGGAGATATTCAGGCGTTATACTCATACATATAAGATGTTCTGGCATTAAACTTATACATATGAGATATTCTGGCGTTATACTCATACATAGGAGATATTCAGACATGATCATACATAGGAGATATTTAGGAGTCTTACTCATACATAGGAGATATTCAGGCGTTATACTAATACATAGGAGATATTCAGACAGGATCATACATAGGAAATATTCAGGCGTCATACTCATACATAGAAAATATTCAGGCGTTATACTCATACATAGGAGATATTCAGGCGTCATACTCATACATAGAAAATATTCAGGCGTTATACTTATACATAGGAGATATTCAGGCGTCATACTCATACATAGAAAATATTCAGGCGTTATACTCATACATAGGAGATATTCGGGCGTCATACTCATACATAGAAAATGTTCAGGCGTCATACTCATACATAGGAGATATTCAGGCAGTTCGTCATGAATTGGGTCCGACCTATCGTCTTGACGAGGACACTAGGATTTGGTATTTTACGGAGGGTGTGGGGGGTCTGCAGAGGACAATAACAGCCTCAGTTACAGAAGTACCGTGAGACGGATCGGAGAAATGTCCTCGTTGGATCCCGGTAGTTTTAGAATCTAGACTCCTAGTATATACAGTTTTGCATAGATATAAAACTAAGAGAACCCTGAACTATCATGTCAGATATGAGTTTTTCTAGAGTTATAAACAGTTTCCAGTGATTGGATTGCTTGACGTTACAGTAAAAATAAGACGGTGAAATATGTTTGGTTCTTTAACCAAGATTTTGCTGCTTTCATGAGTTTGAGATAAATGAACTTTCAGATGGAAATTATTCTTGATATCTGATCGATTCAAGATTAAGCCTTCACACCGAGGAGAGAGCAAGATGATACCTTGAAACTAAAAAGTGAAATATTTTTATATTATTTTGTTTGGATTTTATTGGATATCAAACTAAATCAGAAGTTTACCTTTATATCTATAGTACTATAGTGCTCGCCTTCTTATCCATTATTCAATTGAATATTAATTTTGAATATCCGGTCCTTCACCAGCTTCCAGAACTTCTTTGAGTTTCCAGAACTTCTTTGTGTGTATCCAGTACTCCCCTTAGTGACAGTGAAAAAGGATACCCCTGTACATAGAGTTAAACCTGGAGCAAGTTATAGTTTTGTAGTTCATTCCTAACCTAGAGTAAATTCTGAGGTAAGTTTTGTAGTTTTATCATACACCTTGATAAAGAATGTCTGTAAGATACTCAAGGGAAGAGAAACTAGAGAGGGATAAATTACCCAATTCTACACAATTCATTGCTCATTCATCATCAGTATTTGAAAATAGTAAATTTGTATCCATTCATCAGTTCAGAACAAAACACTGATTCTTTCAAATGATTTTTTTTCTCGCCATCTTCGACATCTTTTGAAACCTCATTTGTTTGTAGTTGTGTGTCATATATTTCTTAAATATTTACTTTTACAAGTTCATGGAAAATACAGTCCAAGGAACTACGTAATATATACTTAACTGTCCAAGGAACTACTGAATATATAACTATATACTGTCCAAGGGGACTACTGAATATAGAACTATATACTGTCAAGGAACTACTGAATGCAGAACTAAACTTTACAAGGTACTACTGAATATAGAACTATATTCTGTCCAAGATACTACTGAATATAGAACTAAACTGTCCAAGGAACTACTGAATATATACGTCCAAGGAACTACTAAATGTAGAACTAAACTGTCCAAGGTACTACTGAATATAGAACTAAACTGTCCAAGATACTAATGAATATAGAACTAAACTGTCCAAGAAACTACTGAATATAGAACTAAACTGTCCAAGGAACTACTTAATATATATACTAAACTGTTAGAGGGGACTACTGAATATAGAACTAAACTGTCCAAGGAATTACTTAATATATATACTAAACTGCCCAAGGAACTACTTAATATATATACTAAACTGTCCATGAAACTACTGAATATAGAACTAAACTGTTCAACAAACTACTGAATATAGAACTAAACTGTTAGAGGGGACTACTGAATATAGAACTAAACTGTCCAAGGGGACTACTGAATATAGAACTAAACTGTCCAAGGAACTACTGAACATAGAACTAAACTGTCCAAGGAACTACTGAATATATACTAAAATGTACAAGGAACTACTGAATATAGAACTAAACTGTTAGAGGGAACTACTGAATATAGAACTAAACTGTACAAGGAACTACTGAATATAGAACTAAACTGTACAAGGAACTACTGAATATAGAACTAAACTGTACAAGGAACTACTGAATATAGAACTAAACTGTTAGAGGGAACTACTGAATATAGAACTAAGCTGTACAAGGAACTACTGAATATAGAACTAAACTGTCCAAGGAACTACTGAATATAGAACTAAACTGTCCAAGGGGACTACTGAATATAAACTAAACTGTCCAAGGAACTACTGAATATAGAACTAAACTGTCCAAGGGGACTACTGAATATAGGAATCATAACATGTACATTTTGGCATCATTTTGGTATGTGGCTTTTAGATTTAAGGATAAAAATTATAGAAAATCTTAGTAAAGCAAAAAATATATTAAAGTGTCTATATGTTTTCCAACCCCACTTCCCTCTTCTCCTCTTTTTCCCACTAAGTGCATGTACATGCATATATCAATAAATTATACATAAATGTATCTATTTATGTATATTTATATATGTATCTATATATGTATCTATATATGTATATTCATACATATTTTTATTCATGGTCTCCGATAAACTTACTGCACCAACATTACGAATGAGAGCAATTTAAAAATTTCCATAGAAATTGTCGAAACAATCAGATAAATGATCTGTTCCAATGGGTTCTTATAAAGCTTCATATTTTTGTTTGAATATATCCGGGAATATTATTAAACTGTTAAAGTGTTCCTTATGAAAAAATTAAGCTAGCTAATGACTTATGATAATAAACTTATAACAGTTTACTATGAAAGCAATAGATAACATCAAATTCAAGCTAAAATGACTATTTTTAAGAAAAAATTAAAAGGCGAGTTATCATTAAATTTTAGCTATATTTGGCAGCTTCAAAAACATGAAAATCTTCTTTTCCTAGAAAATACAGAATTCTGATAAAATGAATATTTAAATATTTTATAATACCTATCTTTGCAACCTTATTGTTGTAGACCTAATATATTTCAAACTACGAATCCTGTTTCATCAAATTATTTAAGCTTGAAATATCAATGTTTTACACCATCATAATACAAAGATATAGCGATTAGAAAATTTTAGAATTCAGTTTCTTTTCACATTTTAAAAAAGCTCCATTTTATGGCATTTTTTTATGTTGACCGTCCATTTTAACCATGTCGGGGGTTCCATGAAATAATTTGGGCAGTTTTTACGTTTATTGCATACACTCAAACCATCATTAAAGCGAAATACAGGCTTATCTACAAAATATGCGACTTCAGAGACGACTGCATGGAATTAATCGAGTTCTTTCTTTTACATCGTTGAAATTTGACCGAATTGAAAACAAGCTTTTTTCATCGCACCATTGAAATAATATATGTTGAAGGCACAAGACCAAGTCGTAGATTCAGATCTTCATATTTAAAGAGTTTATTGTCGTCTTTTCGTCTCATCCTTCCTGGGTAACCCTGTAGCAGCACACACACATTTTTTCTCTTTTAATATTTATAAATGTTAAAATTCATTTTGTTTCTACTCAACTGTTTGAAGGTTAATAACGCGTGTCATTAAACAGAAATCCCTTTCTCCTCTATACTTCTATTCTTTATATCCCTGGACCAGTTCCTCTCTATATTCTTTATGTCCCTGGACCAGTTCCTCTCAATATTCTTTATATCCCTGGACCAGTTCCTCTAAATATTCTTTATATCCCTGGACCAATTCCACTCAATATTCTTTATATCCCTGGACCAGTTCCTCTCAATATTCTTTATATCCCTGGACCAGTTCCACTCAATATTCTTTATATCCCTGGACCAGTTCCTCTCAATATTCTTTATATCCNGGGTTAAAAAAAAGCTCATAAAAAGGTAACAACAGATCTTGAAAGGTAAAGTTATTGAGCTTTCAAAATATCGAGCTCAACACCGTATCTGTTCCTTACTATACTAACAAGTTTTCATATTACTTTTTATTAATATTTTGGTACAATTTTACTCTTGTTTTGTTTAGAGCAGAATTAGATTGGGTTTTTCAATCCTTCGCCATATTAGTTGTACTGCCCCTTCACATCACTCCCCCTCCTCCTCACCCTCCCCCATCTGTTCAGTTCTGTTCAGAACAGAAATAAAGTGGACTACAAAATTGTATATATGACGATATTGAATAAATACCCGGCCAAAATCTTAAATACTGCGATCAAAGTATGATTCAATGTTAGGTTTCAGAGAAAATAAAAAGCTGAACCCTCATCCTAGTTTTATTGACTTGTTAACCTCAGTTCTCGCTCCAGCGACTAAAGCATAAAAATATTTCACGATGCTTCGATTGTTTATGTATTCGGTTACTTGTGAGAAATTAAAATCATTTTTAATAAAATGAGTTATGATCAAAAACATATAAAATTTCAATCTTTATCCTAACAAAAAGTTTGAATTAGACTCATGATAGTTACTGTCTTGCATTGTGTAAAAGTGAAAAGTTAAACTTTTTAAAGAAATAAAATAAGTTTAATTATGTAGAAGGAACATGCAAGAAGTCCGTTAAAACTTATTAGAAAAGGCTACTCCTACTCCTACTCCTACTCCTACTCCTACTCCTACTCCTACTCCTACTCCTACTCCTACTCCTACTCCTACTCCTACTCCTACTCCTACTAGGACTAGGACAGGACTAGGACAGGACTAGGACAGGACTGGACTATGAAAGGACTGGGACAGGACTAGGACAGGACTAGGATAGGACTAGGATAGGACTAGGATAGGACTAGGATAGGACTAAGACAGGAAATTTGATGAAACTCATTTAATAAGACCGGCCTGGGTTTTCACAAAATTGCAGAAAAAAATTTGAATAAAGCACCTTGTAAACATGCAAACAATGACATTGCGAAAATTATTTAATAAAACGTATAAATTTTGCAAATCTTTTAAAAACAAAAAGCCAACTCATACAAATAAAGATATTTAAGATAAGGTTTACAGAAATATTTTAAAGACGGATATTATGTAATTTTAGACTGCAAATCAAATTCTTATTTTTTTACTTTTCCCATCCGTCCTTGTAGCTATAGCTAAAATCTGTTAGATAATATAAAGGGTGCTCGAACGAAGTATAATATTTTAAGGGACTTTGAACGTAATTCAAATTACTTGCAATTTTAATGAAAAGGGGCATGTCCGATTCCCAACAGTGATGGTACCCTAAAAAGCTTTATCTTTATCTCACAATTTCTCTATTGTTTCTTTAGAAAGAAATCCTTTTAAGTACTTTTATATAGAAACCAAAATAGAAATTAACCATTTCTCTAAAGAGAAGTTCTAAGACAAAGTTTTTAAGGGTGCCGTTGTGCATCGACGATGACATGCCACTCTAAAAAAGATGAGTTACTTGAAATTATTGGAAAAATATTGAAAGAAAAAGGAATTGAGTATTTGTCACAAACTCTGAAATTTTAATCTTTGGAACCCAATGTCGTAAATCTTTGATATTTCAAACTTATATTATTTGATCTAACAGAATTCATAGTTTGAAATATCTAATGTCTACGACATTGGAATCCAAAGATATAGGGTTTAGAAAAGCAGAGTTTGTGGCGAAGACTCAATTCCTTTCCGCTGCTATATTCTAAACTAATTTTTAAGCTTAACCGTACTCCGGCAACTTTCCGCCAACCTATTTGCTATTTGTAAACTAATAGTCAGCCAATACAGCTCAAATATAAATACGATCAAACTAATCAATTAAATTGTTTTAATAATGACGTCACTAATTGAAAACAGTTATATTTTGAAACGCGGAAAATGTAATCTTAACTTTCCAAGTCTTTAATTCCCATATACCAATTTCCAATTGTCGAATTTTAGCTATTTGAGATCTTATTCTAACGGCTATGTAAGATATGCTCAAATATAAAAGGTAAAAAATGTTCGTACATAAAAAATTGTGATAATTTACATATAATATTATTATTAGAATGAATAACTTAACGAAAATAAAAAATATTTAGTTTTATATAAAAGAAATTACGTGTACAGTTCCTTTACTATAACGTGAAGAATTAGAATAGTTTGTGTGTATACCATCATCAATTAGAATATTTTGTGTGTATACCATCATCAATTAGAATAGTTTGTGTGTATACCATCATCAATTAGAATAGTTTGTGTGTATACCATCATCAATTAGAATAGTTTGTGTGTATACCATCATCAATTCCTTCATCATTTAATATATTTTCTTAACGTATCAACTCCTTCGACATAAAGGTTTTTTTTAAGGCGGTAAACAACCATTATACAATGGTAGGCGTTTATTTCAATACAATGAAGACTAGTCTTTTATTTAAGTGATGATTTCGAAAAAGTTTTTTTCAAATTACAACTTTACATGTAAACATTCCAAGAATCTGTTAACTGACAGCTTCTCTATGTTTCAATTTTTTATGTGTTTGAAAACTTGGTAGCTAGGAGCTACTCCTCTTCTGGACCAGAGATGGGTTAAAAAAAATTAAAGATATAGCGTCACAGTATGTCACAAATACATTTTGTTTTCAGGCAATTTCAGACAAAAAGAACTTTTAAATTTGTAATTATGATCAGTATCAAACTGCAAGAATTCATTCTATAGTTTCTAAAACATATTACACCTTCTAATTGTATGGGCAGTACAACTAATATGGTGAAGGATTGAAGAACCCAATCTAATTCTGTTCAAACAAAAAAATGAGTAAAATTGTACCAAAATATCAGTAAAAGTAATCTGAAAATTTGTTAGTATATATAGTATAGGAACAGATACCATTTTGAACTCAATGGTTTTGAAAGCTCAATAAATTCACTTTTCACCTTTTTTATGAGCCTTTTTTAACCCATCTATGGTCAGGAGAGGAGTAGAGATAAAAATAGAAATAGAAAGTCGTCTTCATTGTATTGATATATACGACGACGACCGAACAACTAAAGAGGAAGGCAGGGTTTGTGCACACATTTTAACCTGACAAGAACTAGTTTTCCTGAAACAATAACAATTAAAGTAGCAGTAAGCAAGAAAGGAGTTCTCCTGTAACGAGGTAGGAATGCTTAGCTAGTGAAATCGCTGTTCTTTTTCTTTTAGCATAAAAATTTGTTTGTTACACTCTTACGTCACTGATTTTTAGACATTTCAAAATATCACTTGGACTACATAGGGCCTAGATATTTTATAAGTCCTCTTTATTCTCTTTGCTATCTTTAAATATAGGATGATATCTTAAATTAATCGCAAATCATCATAATTGTTAAAAAAAACACTGCATTAAAACAGTTGAGTTTAGAATTCCGAATTTGAAAATTTTTTTTTAAGTTGTGATGTTTAAGCATATTTTTTCTGAGCTTTTGCTCTAATTGTGTTTCATTCTCTTGTTCGCAATCTATTTTGTTGAAATTGGAAATTTGGGTTCAAATTCTCATTCTATTGAATTGGAAGATATCTGTTAGATATATTTAAATATAGAATTCTGTTCATAAGAGATACGTTGCCCGGTAGCTTTGTGTATACTGTACATAGTGGTGTACATAGTGGTGTACATAGTGGTGTACATAATTAACAAGAAACAAACTAAATAAAAGTATGTCCTGGCTTTAATAGGAATTAACTCAGTCTATCAAAAATCATTAAAGAAAGCTTAAAGGTTCTTATAAACCCTAATATTCAAAATTTCCATAGGTTAAACAAAATTAAGTTATGATTAAGGGCGCCGTTTAAATAAGCGCTTATTTTATTTTTGTACAAGTGGCCTTGTTTTTATTTAATATTTTAATTTTTTCTATTCTGAATACTATTCAGCTTACAAAGTCTATACAGAGAGTGTTTGTTTTGTAGAAACAAAATAAAATCAAAATGATAAATATGCTTCTGCATTTTCCCGATAATATATATTTATATATATATATAGTCTGTATCAGCATTTCTACCTCAAACGGCTGAACCGAATAAGATCAGAGTTAGAGGGAATTTAGACTTTGTCACAAACTCAAATTTGCGAATCCCTATATCTTTGCAACCTGATTATGTAATATTTTGACATTTTAAACTAGATTATTTGATCTGAAAGAATTCATTGTTTGAAATATCTAAGGTTATGCAACATTTGGCTGCATAGGGATTAGAAAAAATAAGAAAACTAGTGAGAAGTACTTAAAATAGATAGGTAAGGTTGAACTACTTGTTCTCCTGTACACTTCCAGTTCAACTAGATAGGTATGGTTGAACTACTTGTTCTCCTGTATACTTCAAGTTCAAATAGATAGGTATGGTTGAACTACGTGTTCTCCTGTACACTTCCAGTTCAAATAGATAGGTATGGTTGAACTACATGTTCTCCTGTACACTTCCAGTTCAAATAGATAGGTATGGTTGAACTACTTGTTCTCCTATACACTTCCAGTTCAACTAGATAGGTATGGTTGAACTACTTGTTCTCCCATTCACTTCCAGTAAAGCATTCCGTTGAAAAAATAAAGGTTGTCAGATTTTCTATACAGTATTTTGCCAATTACTCCTTTTTCATTTGTCAATTGGTGAGGTAAAAGAAATGGTAGGCCGTGGTGATGATTAACTTTCGGAGTTGTCCAATGTCAATATATCAGTGTACCAGAGTACTAGTACAGTCTAACTAACCATATTTACCAGAGTACTAGTACAGTCTCACTAACCATATTTACCAGAGTACTAGTACAGTCTCACTAACCATATTTACTAGAATTCATAAACTCCACAGTTTATTAATTTCCATTCATAAAAATAAAGTTTTTGAAAATCAACAACTTAAAACGGTAAAATATACATAAAAATAATCGGGGTTTTATTACGAAGATGTAAAAAATAATAGACATTCAGTTGAAAACATGTTAAAAACAAAAACGGATATTTATAATTGCATGGGATTGCTCTAAAGCTTCAGCGACTGAATTCTATATCCTCTAAAGAAACTTATGATAGCTGACTAATGTCGGCTAAAATCAAAGATTTAGGATAAAACACTATCGGCCTTGTTAAAGAAAAAAAATGTTATGAACTCAGAGTAAAATCTGATTCATTTCAAGCACCGTACCAATTACACACAATGCAAACCTGGACAGTACTTTAATACATACAATGTAAGGCAAACCTGGACAGTACTTTAATACATACAATGTAAGGCAAACCTGGACAGTACTTTA
>NW_019396159.1:153340-227187 GCF_000591075.1 Eurytemora carolleeae
GGTCCTGACATTTGAGTAGATTTTAATTTAAGAGATTCAAAAAAAAGGAGAATATGAAGAAAACCAAATAATATAATATTTCATAACAAAAATATTTATATCCACAAAACTGCTTAACACCATTCGTGAAACCCGGGTTTCAAAACTGGTTTTTATAACGATACCCTGTCTTAAGTTTTGGGCTCTGGGCCCAAAACTTAAGACAGGGTATCGTTATTAAAACCAGTTCTAAAACCCGGGTTTTATGAACGGGGTTAGGGAGTTTTGTGAAAATAAATATTTTTGTTATGAAATATTATATAATTCAGTTTGTTTATGTTTTCCATTTTTTTCGAATCTCTTAAAACAAAATCTACACAAGTGTTAAGACCCCAAAAAGGAAACTCAGGAGTCTCGTTCAATGATACTCTTTTAAATTTCAGGCTCTGGGGTCTCCCACCAAACACGATAATTTCTAGAACGGGTTTCTAAAAAATCTCGTTTTTATTCGTTAATTATATTCTTTCTTTTTCTTTATAATAGTACAACTTTAATATTGAGCATTAAAAGGTTTTGTCATGAATTCATAATTCAAACTTTTTATCCCAATAAATTCTCAGCACGTCAAACGTCAAATAAGAAAATGAAAATAAATCTCTCTCCCCGGATGCCTGAGTATAACATACTCGTCATTTGAAAAAATCTTGACAGTTTAAAATGTTATTTTCCTTATTTTTTAGTTTCTCTCGCCTGTATGTAAGTTTAGTAGTATATAACCTTGACGCGGATATGTAAACACACATTTGGAATAGAAAGTCAATAAGCATCTAAGGTATTCCTCGATACTAATTTGAAAAGAAAATAAAAAGTTTAAATATTATTTTTGAGTTTCAGTGTTTAATGTTTACAATAGGGGGTTGGGTACAATGTAGAAGTATTTAACCGTAAAATGTAAGTATTATGTTAATAATTAAGATTATCCTGTTGCTATATTTTAAACATAGATTTTGTTTAAAATTCGGTGATGGTGATGGACCAAACCTCTGTAGAGTAAAAAAGTAGTTGTTAGTTCCACATTTATTGAAAATATATTTCGGTCTGGGTTGACCCTCGTCAGTTCTTGAGATTGTTCGTCGTACATTTTCTTCAGAAGTGGGGGGGGGGCATTAATTTAGTTCAGTGTACATTTTCTTCAGAAGGGGAGAGAGAGGGAGGGGTTTGTCGGGACGCCAGTCGATTGTTTGTAAAGTGTAAAAACACCAAACAAAGGGGTTGGAGACTAGACAAACATAAGTTTACGTAGACAAACATTAGAAAAGGAGAAAATATATATCTTTTAGAAAATTAGTCTAGCAAATTTATTACTTTCAGAAAATCAGTCTAGCAAATTTATTACTTTCAGAAAATCAGTCTAGCAAATTTATTACTTTCAGAAAGTCAGGCTAGCAAATATATTACTAAAAAATGAGGTTAGGAAAATATCAGGATTGCAGACAAAGAATAATAGTATTACAATGATAAAAACTTATGTGTTTTAAATCTGTTAAAAACTCCCTCAAATGGATTCAGCAGTCCCTACACCCCTTTAATAAAATCATTCCTAAACTAATTAAAATAAAATTCAAAAGTTTACGCTTCAGGTTTAAATAACTCTGACTATGTAGCTTAGCTTAAACAAAAAGCTTGAGAGAAATTATAGGAGAGAGTATTCAGAAATTAGAATTAAAAAGAAAAATCTAAAAAACAGGAAAAACAAATTTGTTTGAATAAGATTTACAAATATAAGATTGCACACTGCAGATTATACAGTTTATCAAGCATAGACTAGAACTAAACTAAACATTGAGAGAGCATTAATCCTTGTTTCTCTTTTATCCAACCACATCAATCTTCAGAATATTCTACCACTATCAATCAATCCACTCTAGTTCCTTTCCTCTCCCATACTCCAGTTCCTCTCTTCTTCCCCCATACTCCAGTTCTTCTCTTCTTCTCCCATCCTCTAGTTCTTCTCTTCTTCTCCCATACTCCAGTTCTTCTCTTCTTCTCCCATACCCCAGTTCTTCTCTTCTTCTCCCATACTCCAGTTCTTCTCTTCTTCTCCCATACTCCAGTTCTTCTCTTCTTCTCCCATCCTCAGTTCTTCTCTTCTTCTCCCATACTCAGTTCTTCTCTTCTTCTCCCATACTTAGTTCTTCTCTTCTTCTCCATTACTCCAGTTCTTCTTTTCTTCTCCCATACTCAGTTCTTCTCTTCCTCTCCCATACTCCAGTTCCTCTCTTCTTCTCCCATACTTCAGTTCCTTTCCCCTCCCATACTCCAGTTCTTCTCTTCTTCTCCCATACTCCAGTTCCTCTCTTCTTCTCTCATACTCCAGTTCTTCTCTTCTTCTCCCATACTCTAGTCTAGTGCCCTTCCTTCTCATTTTTCTTCCTTTTCTTCCCGCTGAACGTTTTCATTTCTATTTTCTCTCTTATCATTTTCATATTTTTACACCTTCTCCTTTTCTTATTCTGCTATCTTTCACGTAAAAACCTAGTGTATGTTTGAATTAAAGAATCCCCTATATCAAGTTTAAACAAACTCAAGTCATTATTTTAGATGGTCGAATGAACATAAAAACCACAGCACTTGTACAGTACGGTGTGTACATAGAGCACTTGTACAGTACGGTGTGTACATAGAACCAATTCATTTAATAAGTTAACTTTTAAGCTATTTCATATTTGTAAAACTTTTTGCTTACAAAAAATATCAAACATCAGATTGCATAGATATCGTCTTCCTATTCCACATTTTTATGGGTATCACGATAGATATATCAGCAAAAGAATATTACACTAAAGGCGGGTCAAGAAGACCAAACTCGTTATTAGAGGTGAAGTAGTACAATAAATGATTAACTCAAATCTGACATGATAATTATATTCTATCTATCTATTCGTTAAATACATGCCTACAGTGAGAATAGGAAGACGACTGTTAGACTTAAGTTATAGCTTGAAATAGTTCAGTAAACATTAAACACAGCACTTGTTGAAAGACCCAATTCACTAAATAAGTTGATTATTAAGCTCACACACAACCGGTGTACATTGGTATATCCGAACTGGGCCAACCTTTTGGTCCTGGTTTGGACTGTCCCGCCTGGTCATACGGTCTGACTTCAGGCTCCTTCTATTTGAATTTACATCCACTAAAGCGGTAGAGGAACGTGATCTATTAGTAAAACTTGTTGCATAAAAATAATATCAAATAAACAATATATTAATAATCAACTCAAATCTAACATAATAATTATATTTTATCTATCTATCTATATACAGTATATATATATAACTTTAAACAGTTCAAAGTACATTAAATCAGCACTTGTGCAGTGTTGACAGACCTAATTCCAAAGAGAATAGAATATATATTAGAGTGGAATTTTCTAGAAAAAAGTGTAAAACGGCCATTTTGTTGTACTGTTTCCATACTGCAAGTGTACTTCACATATTTGTGTTATATAACCTTTTGGGCCCTGGAACATCATTTCATAGAAAATCTAAAATTAATATTAAAAGAAAACCAAATTATGAAATAGGCTGGTTTCATAATTGACCAATGATCATTTTACATAGATGCTATGCCGCTCACTTTACAAACGATAATTTTCCGTTATAACTATAAATCAAATGATGGTTTTTATTCACCTAATTCATTTTATATAGTTTATTTAACAGCTTTAAAAAATTCGAAATTGAAATGGATAGTCTAGGGAACATACTGTATTAATGTTCTATACTGCATATAATTTGTGAACATTTACATGATTTGTACACTTTGAACNGGAACCCCGCCCCCGCCCCATCTTTGTCAAGATCCTAGGCCTAATAGTATTCAACAACATTCCTCTGACTCATTTGCACCAAATATAAGAACTTAAAATTTGTAAACTTTTTCGCAAATTGGCAGAAAAACAAATCCGCAAAAAAAAATCTAAAGGATGCAGATCAAACTTAGCCTGCCTCACAATTAATTATGCATGCATGTCTTTAAATCAATATTTTTAACCAAATGTACTGTAATGTAAAATTTATTTTCAGAATAACTTTAAATTAAAAAATTGCATCATTCTTAATTAAATCTTCACGCTACAAATTAATAAATTTGGCACCTCCCCCCCAAATAACTAAAAAATCCATGGCTTAAAATGAAGTTTTAGTATTTTCAACATTTTGATTTCTTCAATAATATTTATGTGTTTACTCTTTAGTTTGAGCTTGTGCACACTTCACACTCCTCCTCAACAAAATATAAGTTTGATTAAAAACACATTGGATGAGACCTGTCCCATGAGTGAAAGCTGGATATCTGTTGGACTTATTTTCACCAGTTTTTAAAATCTGATATGATCCTTCTTGGTGTAGCCATAGACCATGGATTTTAAAGGTGTTCCAGTACTTTTAATAAACATTTTCAAGAACAAGAAAATATTTTATCAAAGGTCAATTGAGGTCATCATGACTGTTTTTGTCTGTTCCGCGCGAGCAGAGCTAGTTAGGTTCAATATCATAACAAAACTGTTGAAAAAGTACCGTGTGATCTAAAACTATGATTGAAAACATTGTATCTTGTTCCAAACGTAAGATATTGCGTAGAGATATTTTATTTATGTATTTCGGGTTTCTATGGTCTATAACTATACCAACAAGAAGGATCAAATCAGATCTTAAAAAAAGGTGAACATAAGTCCAACAGATATCCAGCTTTCACTCATGGGATAGGTCTCATCCAATGGGTTTTTAATCAAACTTATATTTTTGTTCAGGACGGGTGTGTGTATTTGTTTCTAGAATTATTGTTTTCCTTGTTATATTATTTTTTCGACATGATGTAAGTTTCCATAATCATGTTTATGTTTTTGTTTATGACTTTTTCATATGAACTCATTACCAACTTGTTATTACATGCCCCCCCCNGTGAGCAGAGATTGAAGAAGTTCAGACGGTTCAGTAGTGAGCAGAGATTGAAGAAGTTCAGACGGTTCAGTAGTGAGCAGAGATTGAAGAAGTTCAGACGGTTCAGTAGTGAGCAGAGATTGAAGAAGTTCAGACGGTTCAGTAGTGAGCAGAGATTGAAGAAGTTCAGACGGTTCAGTAGTGAGCAGAGATTGAAGAAGTTCAGACGGTTCAGTAGTGAGCAGAGATTGAAGAAGTTCAGACGGTTCAGTAGTGAGCAGAGATTGAAGAAGTTCAGACGGTTCAGTAGTGAGCAGAGATTGAAGAAGTTCAGACGGTTCAGTAGTGAGCAGAGATTGAAGAAGTTCAGACGGTTCAGTAGTGAGCAGAGATTGAAGAAGTTCAGACGGTTCAGTAGTGAGCAGAGATTGAAGAAGTTCAGACGGTTCAGTAGTGAGCAGAGATTGAAGAAGTTCAGACGGTTCATTAGTGAGCAGAGATTGAAGAAGTTCAGACGGTTCAGTAGTGAGCAGAGATTGATTTTCGCGAGAAAAAATGAATACAACCTTTAAAATCTTAACTTTATACTAATCCTAATTATAGACTTTAAAATATTCTAACCAAGGTTCTCTTCAGCTCATAAAATCATATTTAATGGCTAAAAAACACATACTTAAAACTTTTATTTCGATATTTTGGCTTAACTATTCATTTATTTTGTTTTTCTGGTATTAAAATGAAATATTCTAGTTCCAAATATAAACTATTTATTTATTTTACCAATGTATTTATCATAAAATGTAAAAAAAACATCTAAAAATTGAATTTGTTGGTTCAAATATATAAATATTATCAAATGTCAACAAAAATTGTTTAATCTTGGAAAGTTTTCCATATAAAAATATGAGACGCAATAATAATGCACAATTGCTAAGCATTATAATGTCGGTTATACCGAATTCAAAATTTGGAGAATGAGAAGGGAGGAGTAAGGAGGGAAATAGAGGGGAAGGAGAATGAAATTGAGAAGGAGAAAGGGGAGGAGAATGAGGTTGGAAAAAGGGAAGGAGGAAGGGGAAGGGAGTAAGGGGAGAGGAGTAAGGGAAGTGAAGGAGAAGTCTCAGATTTAATCTTTTTCCTAGGACATTACATTTTTTGGCATTTTGCAAGAATATTCTTTCATCTCTCCTAAACTATTATTTAGAATCATGATGACAAAGATTGTCAAAAACTTTCTTTTGATGCTAGAATTGATTTTATACCAGTGTCATCTTCATCTTTTATTTTCATCCTTTTTCAATAGAAAAACATTCTGCGAAGGAATTTTTCATCTCAAAACTTATTTACTACAGTACATATTATACTGAACACTGTACACTGAATATTATTTACTAGTGGTGTTCAGTACATATTATACTGAACACTGTACACTGAATATTATAATTATTTTAACCACATTTTTAACCACATTATTTTAACCACATTTTAACCACATTATTTTAACCACATTTTTAACCACATTATTTTTCAGGTAATTTTTCTTGAACAGCTGATTTAGTGACTCTAGAAGATCGAAGAACAGCTGATTGAGTGACTCTTGATGGTTATGAAGAACTGATTTAGTGAAGATAGAAGATCTATTGATGGTTTAAGAATAATTGATTAAGTGACTCTTAATGGTTTAAGAACAAGTGATTTTGTGACTTATGTTTTAAGCACAACTGACTTAGTGACTCTTGATGCTTTATAAACAGCTGAATTAGTGACTCTTAATGTTTTAAGAACAGTTGATTTAGTGACTTTTGATAGATTATGAACAGCTGATTAAGTGACTCTTAATGGTTCAAGAACAGCTGATTTTGTGACTCTTGATGGTTTATGAACAGCTGACAATCGACTCTTGACAATTTATGAACAGCTGATTAAATGACTCTTGATGGTTTATGAACAGCTGATTAAGTGACTCTTAATGGTTTAAGAACAGCTGATTTTGTGACTCTTGATGGTTTATGAACAGCTGACAATCGACTCTTGACGATTTATGAACAGCTGATTAAATGACTCTTGATGGTTTATGAACAGCTGATTTAGTGACTCTTGATGATTTATGAACAGCTGATAAAGTAACTCTTGATGGTTTATGAACAGCTGATTTAATGACTCTTGATGGTTTATGAACAGCTGATAAAGTTACTCTTGATGATTTAAGAACAGCTGATTTAGTGACTCTTGATGGTTTATGAATTTTCAAGTGAATTTTGAGGATTTAAGAACCGCGGATTTAGTGACAAACATGGAGTTTCGAGCAGAATAGATTAGAGCAAATATGAACTATGACGACATTAACTCATCCTACATTGAGTACGGAGACTATGGGTTTGTGTTTGAGGATAGTCCAGGACGGGTTGAATGTGAGACAGAGGAGAGAGATTGGTTGGAGTCCAACCAGGAGAAAACTGGAACCTTCTGCCCACCATATTGGGACAGGAAAATACTCAAATATTATTCATTATTATTTTCAAAACTAAAATTTCAAAATTTAATGAAAGTTTTAAATTTTAAAAGTATACTATATGCGCCAGTAGAAAATTGAACCTGGAGGTTGGTTTAAATCATCCAGACTTAAATTTTTTTAAATTTTATTTTTCCTTGCTAAGTTTTAACGCAGATTTTCTACGATATGTTAAAATTCGTCTTTTTATTCATATTAACTTATCTAATATTCTTATATTTATTAAACTTATATATACAGGGTTACCCGCAAAGAATGACAGAGACAACTGCAGGGAATTTTTCTGACTGTTTCCATATTTTTATTATTCCGTTTCGGTGTATGTTAAGATAACTAAGGTAACAAAGCGCATTGAGAAGGTTTCTGGAAAGGCTCCTACGTAGAAGTGTTCGTAACCCAAACTGAAAAGAAATGTTTATTCTAAAAGAATTCTATGAATTTAGAAGAATATCAATTACTAAGTAATAATCATTAAGTTTTACAAATTTATTAGATCTTTAAAATATAAAAATGCTGAATTCTTAAATAATAATAAATAAAAGTGTCTGGTAAGAAATAATTGATATCGTACTTTGTTTTACGATTCTTTACACGTAACCACATGACCAATTATATTCTTCAAAAAAGTAATTTGTACATGCAGATTATGCAGTATTTACACATCACGTGACATAATTCAAAATGGCGACGAAACATTTAACATCATCAAATCTCCCAAAATGTTTGGTTTGGTTTCTGAATTGAATTTGTTTGAGTAAATAGGATATCCTGCTGGTCCCCGACCGAAGCCGGAGATACAGCTAGTCTCCCTTGTATGGCGGAATTAAATGGACTTCTTTATGATACCTCAAGTAAGTATCAGAGTTATAGGCAAAAAAAGTAGCACTAGGAGAAAAAAATGAACTTTTTATACTTATCCGTCAAAGCAGTTTTTCTTTCATTAAATATTTGGTGTAGAACAATTCTTTCTGCAGATTATTAAAATAATATTCTCTTCTTTTCCATTTTTAATTCAAACCAATCTGCACAATTTGAATTCGAAACCATTCTTTCATTCCATCTTTAATTCAGAATACATCCTTCCTTTTATGTCAGGTTAAAAACCATCCTTCCGTTTTATATTTGTTTTTATAAATCATCCTTTTTTTAAGGTTTAGCTTGAAACCATCCTTTCTTTTTTTAAGCTCTAGTTTACAACTATCCTTCCGTTGTATATTTGAATTCTATAAACATCCTTTCTTTTTAAAGTCTGGTTTAAACCATCCTTTCTTTTTAAAGGTCTGGTTTAAACCATCCTTTTTTTTTAAGGTCTGGTTTAAACCATCCTTTCTTTTTAAAGGTCTGGTTTAAACCATCTTTTCTTTTTTAGGTGTGGTTTAAAATCATCCTTTCTTTTTTAAGTTCTGGTTTAAACCATCCTTTCTTTTTAAAGGTCTGGTTTAAACCATCCTTTCTTTTTAAGGTCTGGTTTAAAATCATTCATCCTTTCTTTTTAAGGTCTGGTTTAAACCATCTTTTCTTTTTTAGGTCTGGTTTAAAATCATCCTTCTTTTTAAGGTCTGGTTTAAACCATCCTTTCTTTTTTTAGGTCTGGTTTAAAACCATTTTTTCTTTTTTTAAGGTCTGGTTTAAAACCATTCTTTCTTTTTTTAAGGTCTGGTTTAAAACCATTCTTTCTTTTTTTAGGTCTGGTTTAAAACCATCCTTTCTTTTTTAGATCTGGTGTAAATCCATCCTTCTTCTTAAGGTCTGGTTTAAAACCATCCTTTCATTTTTTAGGTCTGGTTTAAAACCATCCTTTCTTTTTTAGATCTGGTGTAAATCCATCCTTCTTTTTAAGGTCTGGTTAAAAACCATCCTTTCTTTTTTAAGGTCTGGTTTAAAACCATTCTTCTTTTTAAAGTTCTGGCTTCCTTTCTTAAGGTCTGCAGGTTGAAACCATCCTTCTTTTTTAATGTCTGGTTTAAAACCATCCTACTTTTTTCAGTTTTGGTTTAAAATCATCCTTTTTCAGATTGTTAAGATATGGGGATAAGAATATTTGGGTTTGTGGCAAAGACTTTTAATTCCTTTCTATTTGATTTTGCATAGTTCTTTTACTAACCAGTCCTAACTGTAGAATAGAATATATTTGTTGTGATTTTAATGAGGATTAGAAGAGCAGTCTTGATTAATGATTAGTTTAAGATTATATATGATATAAATGTAAGGTGTGGGTAGAAACATTGGGAAAATTGGAACATATGAGCCACTTCGAAACCTTTTGAATGAATATTGAAAAATGTTCCAGTTGGAAAATGGAAGAAAGGAAATCTTGTTTCATATGTTAAATTATGAGCACCGTAGTCAACCATTATATTATTATACCATTATACCATTATATTATTATAATTATGAGCATATTAATACACCGTAGTCAACCATTGATGAGCCAATTTGAGTCCTTGGACTCGAATAATTTAAATTACGGGGACACGTTTATGAGAAAATATTTTTTAATAATGATTGAATTACTCCTCCTAACTTGCAGCAAAAATATGAGTTTTTTTGAATATAGAGATTTAATGATAGTCCAAAATATAGAGATTTAATGATAGTCCAAAATATAGAGATTTATTGATAGTACAAAATATAGATATTTAATGATAGTACAAAATATAGAGATTTAATGATAGTCCAAAATATAGAGATTTAATGAGAGTACAAAATATAGATATTTAATGATATTTCAAAATATTGAGAATAAATAATAGTTTAAAATATTGAGATTTATTTATAGTACAAAATATAGAGATTTTATGATATTTCAAAATATTGAGAATAAATAATAGTTTAAAATATTGAGATTTATTTATAGTACAAAATATAGAGATTTAATGATATTGAGAATTAATAATAGTTTAAAATATTGAGATTTAATATTAGTCCAAAATATTGAGAATTTATAATTGTCGAAAATATTGAGATTTAATAATAGTCCAAAATATTGAGATTTAATGATAGTTCAAAATATAGTGATTTAATAATAGTCCAAAATATTGAGAATTTATAATTGTCCAAAATATTGAGATTTAATAATAGTCCAAAATATTGAGATTTGTTGATAGTACAAAATATAGAGATTTAATGATATTTCAAAATATTGAGAATTAATAATAGTCCAAAATATTGAGATTTAATGATAGTTCAAAATATAGTAATTTAATAATAGTCCAAAATATTGAGAATTTATAATTTTCCAAAATATTGAGATTTAATAATAGTCCAAAATATTGAGATTTAATGATAGTTCAAAATATAGTGATTTAATAATAGTCCAAAATATTGAGAATTTATAATTGTCCAAAATATTGAGATTTAATAATATATTGAGATTTGTTGTTAAAATATTGAGATTTGTTGATAGTACAATATATAGAGATTCAATGATATTTCAAAATATTGAGAATTTATAATTGTCCAAAATATTGGGATTTAATTAGAGGACAAAATAAAGAGATTTAATGATAGTGAAAAATAAAGTCATATAAAAGGATATATTGAGATTTGATGGTCTAAAAACTAAAAACATTTGAGATAAAAGTCCTATTGATATTGTTGATGATAATGGTTTATCTATCTATTTATATAATAGGTGTCAGATTGTCGATAATGGATGAAGGATGATAAAGTCTAATGATTTTTTCTTCTATGCTTCATATCCCATTGGAAAACAAAATAGGAGAGAAAACTATACAGTATAACAACCAAATTAAAGTTGAATGTGGGGAGGGCAGGCCAGCGGTCATTGAACACAAAAAGGAGAAAGATAAAGATCAAGTTATTAAAAAGTTGAAAAAACTCTTACGGAAAAACCAAAAAAGCGCAGATAAAAAAAAATACAGCCATAGATTAATTAACAATAGCAGATAGAAGACTATATGTCGTCTTTTTAAGATTCAGGGGTTGTTCGTTTACATTAACCCTGAGGCAGAGGCCCAAAGGAGTTACGCGCATGTCCTGTAATTCAACACTGTCTGAGCGGAACTCCTTTGCCTCAGGGTTATTGTAAAAGAAAAACCCATAAATCTTGAAAAGACGACATCTAGTGTCCCGTCTGTTATTGTTAATTAATCTATTAATATAGCAGAATGGGAGCGCACAGGATTATGTTCAAGAAATATGGTTCCAAAAAAAGTTTATAGAGTTTTTTTCCTATGTACGCTATTGCTGAATATGATGGTGAACTACTGCGTGTAGAGGACATCTTATCTATATTTGGTAAAAAAACTCATTAAACTCAATATAGAGAGAAGATAGAAAATAATTATTATCATTTTAAACCATCAAAGGAGAAACATTTTTCTATCATACATCTATCTACATTTTTCATTTACTTGCTGATGGAAAAATAGTCTTAAAGAACCTTGGATGAAGGATGAAGATTGAAGGTTGGAGGTTGAAGGATG
The DNA here is from genome assembly GCF_000591075.1 of Eurytemora carolleeae. Classification (NCBI taxonomy): domain Eukaryota; kingdom Metazoa; phylum Arthropoda; class Copepoda; order Calanoida; family Temoridae; genus Eurytemora; species Eurytemora carolleeae. The sequence continues at coordinate 165,223 of NW_019396159.1, forward strand.
AATGTTCAAGGCTGAAGGTTGAAGGATGACAGATGAGAGATGAAGGATAAAGGTTGAAGGTTGAAGGTTGAAGGTTGAAGGATTAAGGATGAAGGATAAGGATGAAGGATTAAGGATGAAGATAGCATTAAGGATGAAATATGAAGGATGAAGGATGAAAGATGAAGATAGGATGAAGGATGAAGGATGAAGGATGAAGGATCAAGGATGAAGGATGAAGGATCAAGGATGAAAGATGGAGGATGAATGATGCAAGATGAAAGAATAAATAATAAAGGATGTAAGATAAAGGATGTAGGATAAAGGATACAGGATAAAGGATGAAGGATGAAAGATGAAGGATGAAGGATGAAGGATAAAAGATGAAGGATGAAGGATGAAGGATGAAGGATGAAGGATAAAAGATGAAGTATGAAGGATGGAGGATGAAGGATGAAGGATGAAGGATGAAGGATGCAAGGATGAAAGATGGAGGATGAATGATGCAAGATGAAAGAATAAATAATATGAAGGATGGAGGATGAAGGATGAAGGATGAAGGATGAAGGATGAAGGATGAAGGATGAAGGATGAAGGATGAAGAATGAAGGATAAAGTATGAAGGATGAAGGATGAAGGATGAAGGATGAAGGATAAAAGATGAAGTATGAAGGATGGAGGATGAAGGATGAAGGATGAAGGATGAAGTATAAAGGACAAAGGACGCAGATTGAAGGGTGAAGGATGAACAATAAAATGAATGTCCTCTCTATGAATTGTCCTATCTATGACATGTCCTATCTCTTGAATGAACCATCTATAGAATATCCTATCTATATAATCTGTGTTTAGATAACGCCTCCCTGGAGTGTCTGGAGGGCGGGGTCTGGGCTAACAAGTCAGATTATTCAGCTTGTAAGCCCCCCCCCCTGTATACGCCCTTGGTTGAAAGATGAGAATATGAACCCAATTATTGTTGAGAGACTTCTAACAATACAAACAATTGTTTTTCTTTAGTGTAAAGAAAACTTTATTTTACTGAAAGGGATTGTTCGCTATTTTGAATCATATATTGCGAATCATATATTGCGAACCTACCACTGTCAAGTGACCCCACTATCTTAGAACATAACAGTTCCTTCCTTTTTAAAGAATGTTAACCACAATACTTCATGCAGCATACCGTCCTATACTTCATGCAGTATACCGTCCTATACTTCATGCAGTATACCGTCCTTTACTTCATGCAGTATACCGTCCTATACTTTATGCAATATACCGTCCTTTACTTCATGCAGTATACCGTCCTATACTTCATGCAGTATACCGTCCTATACTTCATGCAGTATACCGTCCTATACTTCATGCAGTATACCGTCCTTTACTTCATGCAATATACCGTCGTATACTCCATGCAAGATACCGTCCTATACTTCATTCATTTTACCGTCCTATACTTCATGCAATATACCGTCCTATGCTTCATGCAGTATACCTTCCTATACTTCATTCAGTAGGTTAAGCCCTCTGAGGCGACGCAGGCTGAAATGGGGGAGGCCGAGAGCAAGGGGGGCCGAGCGCCGCGGCTAGAACAGGGTGGGGTCGAGCGCTGCGGCTAGGAAGTACTTAGGAAGTTGCCGCTTGGGAAATTGCACATTTGGGAAGTTGGCACTTGGGAAAATACCCTTGGGAAGTTGCCACTTGGGAAAAATCCTTTGGGAAAGTACCTAACATCTTAAAGGTGTACACCATCAGGTTGGAAAGATATAGGGGTTAGAATATTATTATTTTTATAATAAAGGGATAAAACTTCTTAAATATACGAATTATAAAAAGAACTGGGTGTGTGACAAAAGCGTGACGCGGTTATTTGGACTGAAAGTTAAAAATCTATTAAAGAATTGTTCAACCCTATAAAGGAAGTTCTGAGTGACATTTTTTACTAAAGTATTTCAAACAATTTTTTTCTATTAATCTGAAATTTAACAACCAATGTTACTAATGGGTATTTGTGTTTTTACAAAACATTTACTAAGATTTATCAGCTTAGAGTTCAGTAATAATAATGATTAAATGTTCCATAAATACAGTTAAAACCAGAAAACTGTAGAATATGAAGACGACATTAAAGCAATACTAAAGTGCATTTGATGTTACAAAGCAAATAGTTTTAAAATCAAGTTATTAAATCACTGTCTGTTTACACTGCACAATTGCTGTGCCTCATATTCATTGGACATTTAAAATCATAACTTGAGTCTAAAAGTCTAGTTTTTAGTTTTTTGGTTATTACTGTATTATTTTCTGGAAATGTACAGTGTAATCTCTACTATCTACTCTGTAAACTAAACGTTATGGTCAAATATAAAATATAAAAATCTCTTAATAACTGATTAACTCGGGGAGAAATTTTGATTGAAATTCCGATAGAAAATACAGAAAATTTATCAAATATTTAAGTTTAAGAAAAGAAACAAAATTATTAAATATCGTGCTTTCTTATATTTCACTTTTTTACATCTGACCCCGGGTTAACATCTGAGACCCAGTGTTGCCTCATTTATAAATTAGAATTAGGCTAGACAACTTATTCTCTAGACTCTAGCCTAGATACAGATCTTATTACGCTTACTGCAGTGTATAGTTTACTCCCTAGGGTATTCTTTAGGTTTCAAGGATTTCTACATAGAGAAAAAAACATAATCCTAAACACTAACGATTTACAAGTATATACAACTGTTTATACTAGAAAAGGCTTCAGGAATAAAAAAGACTAGTTCAACTTAAAGTTTTAAAATTTTAAAATTTTAATTGTCCTAGTGGCTAAGAGTTGAGTTCTGTTTCAGACAATTGTGAACCCATTATTTGCAGCGGTCTGATTGGTTGGAATTGTTGGCAAGTTTGTATGTTTCAACTGACTTCAGGGTTGTACAAAATTTTGAACTTTGAATCGGTGATTCAAGTTTAAGCCAGTGAGCACTGCATATATAGTTGAACCGGCAGTAGGTAGTTCAGTGACATCTCTCCCATTAATTAAATTCGATCCCTCATGTAAATATTAACGTATCTACTTCTTTATGTCTCAAAGATTGACGAGCTATATTATTATTTATTTTTTAATTACAACGTTCCTTTTAATTACAACGTTCCTTTCTAATTACAACGTTCCTTCCTTTACCTTGTTTATGTAGCTTCAAGACTACCTAGTTAAAATAATATGTAGCCTCGATATCAACGAAGAACCATCAATGTTCCTCTTTGGTATAATTCTCAATGTGTATGCTTTTTCACAGTCTATGTAGCCTCAATACCAATTTTTCCTTAAAAATGTATCCGTAAATTCCTTCATAATTTTCTCAAAATGTATGTAAACGATATTGATGTAAAATATTTTTATTTAATCCATGTGAACAATTTTGTACAATTTATATAATCTCGATACGGAGATAATAAATATCTAGATCCTAAAAAAATATTTATTTTTCTATTATTACATATAACTGGGACCAAATAAAATTAAAAATGAGACGTAGCTGAATTCAGCGAGAACCAAAAAACCCTGAAAAAAGTGACCTTTAGAACTTTAAAAAGCCCAAGGAGCATGAGACACAGCATTTGTGTAGTTTAAACAGACCCATTTCATTATATTTGTGATTTCATAAGTGTCTACACTCTTGTGAAACTATTTGCTTTGTAGAAACATCAAATACACCTATGATGTCGTCTTCCTATTCCATTTTTTTCTTACATATATACTAAATTGAACCAAGAGTAGTGGTTCAACTACTTCTACGCTGTTCAACTATAATTAGCTATTCATAAAATCTGGCTCCTGGACACATTTAAATCTACGTCATTGGTATGGTAAAAAATAGAACAAAACATAACTTGAAACAAAAGATTTTCCGTTAGTAATTTTAAACCTAATTTGATAAAACTGACGATTATTTTAAAGAACTGATTCTGGTGGACGGACGATTTTGCTGTACTAACGATTATGTCGAAAGATCGTTCTTAAAAATTTAAGAACAAAATTGGTCGTTAATACAACTTTACTTACACGGAACCCTTGCCTGGTTTTAATTTACTCTGAAGCAAGGAGAATTGAATACAAGGAGGGGGCAATAGGGTTTCCGTACACTTTGCTGTGACGTATTTGGGCTGCTGGAGAACTAGTTTTTTCGTAACAACAATAATAAAGATTGTAAACAATAACACAAATGATAAACAGACATTTGGTGCATCTCTGGCGTTAGATGAAGATTCACCGTTTACTAACTCATGTTTGTTTACATTAGATCGGCTGCCTTTATTATTGTTGTTACGCAAAAACTAGTTCTCCAGCAGTCCAAAAACGTCACAGCAAAGTGTACGCAAACACTATTGCCCCCTCCTTGTATTCAATTCTCCTTGCTCTGAGCCCAAAACTTAAGACAGGGTATCGTTATGAAAACCAGTTTTGAAACCCGGGTTTCAAGAATGGGGTTAGGCAGTTTTGTGGATATCAATATTTTTGTTGTGAAATATTATTTTATTAAGTTTCTTCATATTCTTCATTTTTTTAAATTTCTTAAATCAAAATTTACACAATTGCCAAGACCCCAAAAAGGAAACTCGGGAGTTTCGTTCAACGATACTCTTTTAAATTTCGGGCTCTGAAGTATCACCGATTGCTTTAAATAAAGGTTAGGGATTTCCAAACTCTGGTATAAGGTTAGATCGTGTTTCTGAACTATGCCCTTGTTACCAGAAAAGATTAAAGAAATGAAACAAAACAATTAAACCTCTTTAAGCAGAAATCCCCGTTTTGGAAGGGCTGGCAGGGGTTTCTAGTTTTTAGACAACCAAATTTCAGAGTAAAAACTTTTTTTTGTGTAAAAAAGTTAAAACGCTACATGATCATAGAAATCAATTTACATATTTTTTCACACAAATATCCATGGAAAATATAATATGGCTTTGTTCTAACTAATTAAAAAAAAATTAGATTTTTGAAACTTAAAATTGTTACTGTTGTTACACCGGTTTTATTTAGAACGATTAAATTAATCCCTATGTTTTTTGAAACTCCCTGTATCAACTGAATAATGTTTAGAATTAAATTAATCTTACATTATACATATACTGCCAAGGGTTTAGAAACTTAAAAGTTAAAATTGATAAAGTTGGTTTTAATCAAACTACCGGGAACACCTTAATCTATATAAATATAACCTTAAATTTATTTAACATTGAAATACAACAACAAGCCAATATTTTATTCATAATTTTAGTATTTTCTTGAGAATTATTCAATTTGACCAGATAGAGGCGAACATTTCTAGTTACTTTAATCCAATTAGTTTAAAAATGAATAATGAATGTTTAAAGCTTTAAAATATTTTTGAATTCAAAAAAAATACGATTGCATTCAATTAATAAAACAGATTTTCTAAAATCCAAAAAGTAAAATATAAAAACAAGATTTGTATTTATAAAACTACAGAGAAGTTTTCTATTTTTAACCAAGTATGTTTAGAGTAAATACGGCATTGCGTGACAAATTTTGTGAAATTATATAAATTAATAATCCCCCCCCCCTTCAAGCTATAAACCATATACACAACTTAAGCTGTGCAAAACTTGATTACTTTAAACTAGAACTAGAATTAGTTCCCTTGATTACTATAAACTAGAACTAGAATTAGTTCCAGTGATTACAATAAACTAGAACTAGAATTAGTTCCTTTGATTACTTTAAACTAGAACTAGAATTAGTTCCCTTGATTTCCAAGAACCAGAACTAGAATTAGTTCCCTTGATTACTCGGAACGAGAACTATAATTAGTTCCCTTGATTACAATAAACTAGAACTAGAATTCGTTCCCTTGATTACAATAAACTAGAACTAGAACTAGTTTCCTTGATTACAATAACTAGAACTAGAACTAGTTTCCTTGATTACAATAAACTAGAACTAGAACTATTTCCCTTGATTACACTGTACTAGAACTAGAATTAGTTCCCTTGATTAAAATAAACTAGAACTAGAATTAGTTCCCTTGATTACAATAAACTAGAACTAGAATTAGTTCCCTTGATTACAATAAACTAGAACTAGAACTAGTTCCCTTGATTACAATAAGCTTGAACTAGAATTAGTTCCCTTGATTTCCAAGAACCAGAATTAGAATTATTTCCCTTGATTACTATGAATTAGAACTATTATAAGTTCCCTTGATTACAATAAACTAGAACTAGAATTAGTTCCCTTGATTACACAATCGTAAACATACCAATCAATCTTTATAAAGAAGAGAATTTTTATGTTTCACATAACATTTTATTTTCTAAATTGCTTTGAAAGAGTTTCCAACAAAAACTCCGAAAGTTTTGAAGGGACCTCAACCCCCCCCCCCTTCCCAGTACAAAGGCCTTTATATATGTTTATTTAGATAAATCAAAAATTAATGTCCTAGCTCTTGATAAGAAAACGATCTTAATTTTAAAAACTTTATTGATTAAGAAAACAAATAAAAACTTGAATGTACCTAATTTAAAAAAAATAACTCTCGTTATATTTAGGTCAAGTGGAGAGCCCCCGATAAGTTCGAATGCAATCTCTATTATATATTTCTGTGGACATTCTCTGAGTCTCGTAGCTCTTCTCATAGCATTCTCTATCTGCATATATTTCAAGTAAGTAATCCTAAACCACTGATAAATTAACCCTATCCTCTGATTTATTCTGAAGCATTGAAACTTGGCTTTAATCAAAGTAAGTAAATCTTATCTTCTGTCTGTTTTAAGTTGATTAATCATATTCTCTAACTTAAGTAAGTAAATCTTATCCTTAATTTAAGTAAGTAAACTTTATTCTCTCAATTAAATAAGTAAACCTTATCCTCTCAATTAAGTAAGTAAATCTTATTCTGTCAATTAAGTAAGTAAACTTTATCCTCTCAATTAAGTAAGAAAATCTTATCCTCTCAATTAGATAAGTAAATCTTATCCTCTCAATTAAGTAAGAAAATCTTATCCTCTCAATTAAGTAAGTAAACTTTATCATCTTAATTAAGTAAGTAAATCTTATTCTCTCAATTAAATAAGTCAACTTTATCCTCTTAACTAAGTAAGTAAATTTTATCCTCTCAATTAAGTAAGAAAATCTTATCATCTCAATTAAGTAAGTAAACCTTTAAATCTTTATGTCTAATTCAAGTGAAATATTTCGTTTTGTTAAATTAAGTAATATTTTTAGCGAGTAAACAGTGTTCTTTAATTTCAAAGAATTGTTTTGGCAAAATTGCTTTTAGTTCCCTNAGCAAATCCTTCAAGCAAATCCTTCAAGCAAATCCTTCAAGCAAATCCTTCAAGCAAATCCTTCAAGCAAATCCTTCAAGCAAATCCTTCAAGCAAATCCTTCAAGCAAATCCTTCAAGCAAATCCTTCAAGCAAATCCTTCAAGCAAATCCTTCAAGCAAATCCTTCAAGCAAATCCTTCAAGCAAATCCTTCAAGCAAATCCTTCAAGCAAATCCTCGAAGATATGAAAACTTCCCACTATATAGCATTTCCGCGCAATGCAATTGCACTTGCACAAGTCCACGAAAGTCCGTGAAACGAGATATCGACTGGAAACGTGCTATTTCGTCTAAAGTAGATTTAAAAAATAAAATAAAATTTTTACATCTTTCCTTTAAGATTGGTTTGTTAAAAAATTTGAAAGGAAACAAGCTGCAAAGTATAATCACAAATATAAACATAAACTGAAGGTTTCTTTTCAACTTTTTATTTGACTTTTAGATTCTTTATGTTGATATATATATATATACATATATATACAAGGGGAGTTTAACAGAGAACTGACCTAAATAAATACACTTCACCATATAAACAAAGCATTCTTGGAATAAATAAACAGATTATTGTTACAACTTTGCTATTTTGTATTATTTCATCAAATAAACAAATTTATTTTACTAATGTGTAAGCTAATAAAAAAATAACTCACATTTTTTAACTTCATCGATTATTAATTTCAAATTGTTTGTAACCAGAATAACCTTTACTCCCCAGACTCAAAAAAAAGTAGTTTTTTGACAACTTTTTGAAATTTGACTTCCTTTATCTGCATGTTGTGGCACTTTAAAACAGGATTTCACCAAAAAAGATTAGAATATTTATTTGAATGAATATTTCTAGCTAAAGAATGCCAAGTTTAAGAAACATCCTTTAATCACCTTCTCTATTATTCTTCTTCCTTTATTTACTTTCAATTAAGATATTGAGAAATATCAAATATTTTAAACAGTATTATTCATTATGTAAGTACATAAGGCTCAGAACAACTTTTTTCATTGAAGCAATTGGTTGTTGCGTTAAACAGTGAAATGATGTTGAAAAGCAGAGTGCAGGAATCTACAATATAAATCTACATATTGCAAATATAAAGTAATCAAAATTCAACAACACTTTCACTGATTTGCCGCAAAGGAATTGAGTTTTAGCCACAAATTCAAATTTTCTAATCCCTATATCTTTGCAACCCGATGGTGTAAACNAGATCTACGACATCGGGTCGCAAAGATATAGGGGTTAGAAAATCAGAGTTTGTGGCAAAAACTCAATTCCTCGGAAACTCGGATAAAATCTCGGGAACTTTCTTAGTTTAAGGTTTAAAAATTCTAAATTAAGATGGCTGAGTTAGACCTTTTTCTTTCCAACTTTATAAATTCATAAAATTATGTTTTTATGTTGGAAAATGCATGTAACACGGTGTCAGGGGTCTTCAGTAAAGTATCATATCGAAACTTTATATGTATTTAAACAACCCTCGACCAGTTTGCCATGAGATACAATTTAAAAAACAATCTAAATTGTTTGGTTCTCCAGTGATCAAAAATATGGACGTTCTCAAAATCTACTTTAAACAGAAACTAGAAAAAATGTTGTTTTAGTTCGACGATGTACAAAGTACATGTCAAAAATGTATTAGTAAAGTAAAACCAAAAGCAAAGGCGTTACGACACTTCAAAATCGACCCAGGTGTGAAAATAATGCACAATTGTCACAATTGCCTGACGCTCTGTGCCCTTTTAACCTAAACCTATCGAACACAACAGTTTCTGCCACATTTAAACTCCCTAGAAGGGGATGATCTTAGATTAATTAACAATAACAGATATTACACTAGATGCTGTCTTTTCAAGATTTTGGGGTTTTTCGTTTACAAACAAAGTACATGTCAAAAATGTATTAGTAAAGTAAAACCAAAAGCAAAGGCGTTACGACACTTCAAAATCGACCCGGGTGTGAAAATAATGCACAATTGTCACAACTGCCTGACGCTCTGTGCCCTTTTAACAACCTATCGAACACATTACTTTACTTCTGATTGGTTAAAGAAAACAACAGTTACTGCCACATTTAACTCCCTAGAAGGGGATGATCTTAGATTAATTAACAATAACAGATATTACACTAGATGCTGTCTTTTCAAGATTTTGGGGTTTTTCGTTTACAATAACCCCGAGGCAGAAACACAATGGAGTTCCGCGCAGGCAGCGTTGAATAACAAGACAGAGAGAGAGCATGCGCTGCCTGCTAGGAACTCCTTTGGGCTTCTGTCTTAGGGTTATTGTGAACGGAAAACCCCTAAATCTTAATATTTTTATATGTGTTGTTATTATTCTATGGGGATGATTCATTTTTTGTACTGTTCCGTTTTGCCGTCTCTAGTCTGTATACAATGTACAATGTACGAATTTTTCAGGGGCGTAAACTTTAATTTTTCAGAAGTGTAAACTGGAATTTTTCAGTGGCGTAAACTAGAATTTTTCAGGGGCGTAAACTGGAATTTTTCAGGGGCGTAAACTGGAATTTTTCTTTTTTGACATTCCAGGGGAGGGCTCTGCTGACTATGAGGGCTGCATTACTCTTGAAAATCTTGATTTTTACTTCTCTAGGGGCTAAGCCCCCATAACCCCCCCCCCCTTCAAGTTGATAAGGTTGAATTAAATATGAAGGTACTCGAGACTGGAATTATTTGAAAGTTTCCATGAAAAACTGAGAAAAGGATGTAGAATAGAAGAAGAAGCGGGGGTGGAATATAGATAGATACGATGCTCTAACTGTTAATGCACTTCCGAACATGAATATTTTAGATTATCTTGATTCACTATATATCGATCTTTCTAGCTTTCTGACAGGGATCCAAATATATAAAACCTCTAAAAGTATTTAGATATCTAGCTAAGAGTGAACAATATTTTCTGGATGAAAAATAAACAAATGGCAGATATATAGAGTTCATCATCATATTGTGCGTATTATTATCTTTGTTTGTGCACAATTTGTGCTTGCAATTTTAGTTTACAATGTTTGCTTACAATGTTTGTTTACAATTTTTGCTTGCAATTTTAGTTTACAATGTTTGCTTACAATGTTTGTTTACAATGTTTGTGTACAGGGACGTTCGATGTTTGTTTACAATATTTGTTTACAATGTTTGTTAACAATGTTTGTTTACAATGTTTGAGTACAATGTTTGTGTACAATGTTTGTTTACAATGTTTGTTTACAATGTTTGTTTACAATGTTTGTTTACAATGTTTGTGTACAATGTTTGTTTACAATGTTTGTGTGCAATGTTTGTTTGCAATGTTTGTTTACAACGTTTGTTTACAACGTTTGTTTAAAATGTTTGTGTACAATGTTTGTTTACAATGTTTGTGTACAGGGAGATGAGATGTTTACGAAACAAGATCCACGCCAACCTGTTCCTAACATATATACTCGCAAACAGCTGCTGGATATTAACTGCTGTGATGCAGGACGCACACTTCCATGATGTAAGTTACGCATTTTAAACTTTCGTGATGTAAGTTATACGCATTTTCAACTTTTATGATGTAATTTACGCATTATATTAACTGCTGGGAAGCAGGACGCACACTTCCATGATGTAAGTTACGCATTTTACACTTTTATGATGTAAGTTACGCATTCTACGCTTCCATGATGTAAGTTATACGCATTTTACCCTTTATGATGTAAGTTACGCATTTTTTTAAACTTTCATAATGTAATTCACGCATGATATTAACTGCTGTGATGCAGGACGCACACTTCCATGATGTAAGTTACGCATTTTTTTTACTTCCATTGTGTAAGTTACGCATCTTAAACGTCCTTGATCTAAGTTACGCATTTTACACTTCCATGGCGTAAGTTAAGCATTTTTAAATCATTTTCTTTTCAAAACAAGGAAGATACACCAGGAACCCCATGTTTACATATTAAGTGTACTTCAGTGTCTAGGTGGAATTTAAACAAAACTTGGCATGATAAGCAGTAATTTTGTTAACGTATCTTGGTAAATCTTTCTTGGTTTAAAATAGAATTTCTATAAGAGTTTAATCAGTTTCATGTTATTATGATGTTGATTTCAGTGTAAGAATGCAATTTGTTTATAAGTTTTTCATCAGTCTACACTCTACATATAGTAAATAACAAGTTATGTAGATAATATTCTTCTGTAAAGTAAATCCTTTTCCTTCAATGTTTCTCTTCATATTAAGTAAGGATTATATATAATTGTATAATCTATATAATAAGACAAGACACTCATATATATGTTCCTTCTGGCCGGTCAAACGGTTGGACCGAATGGACTGACATTTTTTGTGAACGTACTGATGGGTAGCCTAGGGGTGACATAGGCTAAAAATTTGACATTTTTTTCAAAATTTTTTTTTCCACGGACAGCCCCGGGCTCTTCAGCTAGTTTCTAATACTATATATTCGGACTCTAAGCCACTTGGTTCAGCTCAGACCTGAAGATATTAACCAATCAGTTTTCCAATCTATTTCTAACAATATTTTTATTTTTTAATATTCTTTTTTATTAGCGTCTTAGGATATCAGACATTTAATATACTAGGCTTTCAGGGCGCTTCGCAAACGGACAGACAGACAAGCAAAGTATATACAATATACATTATAAATAATGAATTATAATAAAACAAAATTCCTAAATCTTTGCAAACTGATCGTGTTAACCTTCAATGTTTCATATTAGATTATTTGTTCTAACAGAATTCATAGTTTGAACTATCTAAGGTCTCCGACATTGGGTTGCAAGGATATAAGGATTAGACAATCAGAGTTCGATTCCTTTTTGTATTTTAAAAACATCTCAACTTTTCAAAAAAAAAAAGAATTTTCATTTAAAAAGATTTTAACATGCTAAGATGAGAAGAAATTAAAATTGAAAACAGTTTTTTTTGCAGTGATGAGAGATTTTAAGTTGATGTTAAAAGTTAAATTCGATGAGTTTTTGCCACAAATTTTAATCATCTAATCCCAACTTCTTTGCAACCTATGGTGTAAACCTTTGAAGTTTCAAGATCATCTAACAAAATTCATAGTTTGAATAATCAAAAGTCTACGACATCAGAGATGGAATTTAAAGAATTTGAGCCGCGGTTTAAATCCGCTAAACCCCGGTTTAAATTAAGCGCCGGCTTAAATCTTGAAACATTTGATACAATTTTAAGTGGAATCAATCATATTTAAACCGCCGCTCAAATTCTTTAAATTCGGCCATAGGTTGCCAAGATTTAGGAATTAGAAAATCAGAGATTGTTGCAAAAGCTCATCTTTTATGGTTCTATTCTGAATCTGAGATAAAACTAACTTGGCATACTAAGATCATTTTTCAGTCTTAAAAGGAAAAAGTTTCGAGATTCGAAAAATGTTAGGATTGTGTTACCCCCTCCATCATTACTCACCGTAGTCAACCAAGACATTTTATAATTCATAAACATCCAAGTTTCATATGATACACAAAAAGGTTAAAAAAGAAAATAATTTGTATCTGGAAGGTTTCTGAACGAAGAAATTAGTGTTGTAAATAGTAATTTTCATTGAAAAGGATTAAGATAATTGCACTGCACAGAAATATCTAAATCCTAAAAAGAAAAATTGTAAATCCATCTTAATCAGGGTTTGGGTCAGGTGTAGAAATATTCTAACTTAATCCTTGAAATGAAAAGGAATATTAAGTTTCTGCCACAAACTCTGATTTCTGATCCCTATATATATATATCTTTCCATGTAGACCTCTAATATTTCAAACTGTTAATTCTGTTGGTTCATATGGTCTACGTTTGAAATATCAAAGGTTGCAGAGATATAGGGGATTAGAAATATCAAAGGTTGCAGAGATATAGGGGATTAGAAATTATGAGCTTGTGGCAAAAACTCAATTCCTTTGTTTATGTTTCAGCTAAAAATATGTTTTAAGTATATCTTAAACTCAAATATTGCAGAAGGGAAATAAATGTTTACATTTAAACAAATCTCCCCCCCCCTTTCTTCTTTAGCAATGGCTTTATCTCATACAATATGAAATGAAATATGTAACATTTTCTTGATATATGAACATTTTATTGAAATATGTAACATTTTACTGAAATATGTAACATTTTACTGAAATATGAACATTTTACTGAAATATGAACATTTTACTGATAGAATTTTAAATGCATTGAAACAATGAGTGAAGTAAATTCCTTCAAGCACATTTCCTACATTTTGTAAATATTTTCAAATTTTTATTCTTTTTGGGTAAAAATTGATAATTACAAAGAAATTTAACCTTTCTGCAGAGACTTCAGTAAAAATAAAACACAGTTACCCAAAGCTTGCAAAAAACAAGCATTGAAACTTTTTCCAATTACTTCTTAAAAACAAAAGCTAAAAACAAGTCCTCTTTACTCTATAATACTCAAATTTGCGTTAATGAGAAAAAATCAAAGTCTACGGCGCTAAGACCCTAAAAGTTGACCAAATCTTGAAATGCAACTTTATACATCAGTTTGGAGCTATGTGAAAAAGGTCAAATTCATGCGGAATGACTAATGCGACTTTGCGACTCTGTGAGAAAAGAAAATTTGTTTGGTTGAATTTAATTTTTTATTAAGTTAGTGGAGCTGATTCCAGACGACGTCTGAACTCAATATCTAAAGAGGAAACTTATTATTTTAAGTGATTAAGTATGGCAAGGTTATAACGCAAGGAAAGTTATTTCAGAGGTGTGCGCATCTTTTGTACTGCAGTGTACTGTCTCTGGGCGGTAATGTAAACACAAGACGGATGTCGAAGCCTGACATGGGATCCATTTTTCACATAAAATATCAATGAAATATTCTGGTTTTAGGAAACTATTATGTGAATTATCAAATTTATCAAAATCTAATGCTTTTAACCTCCTCGGATACTAAACGAACACTGATGCCTCTAATCTTGTTTACAAATTCCGCCCAGAGAAAACTGGTTTCAGAGTATACGCAACTGCAATTTACTTTCCTTGCATTAGTACCTTGAAGTAAGGAATCTATGAGAAAAAAAATAGCTGACTTGCAAACTCTTATTGGCCGAAAGCAGATGTGTGTGGCTTCTGATTGGTCGGACCATTAAATCCATGAAAAGGAATTAGATAAATCCGTCTGACTACAAAAATTAGAAGTCAACTCTTTTTCTATAGAGATTAAGAATGCGCAAATTCCAAGCTTATATTCAACAAAATGATCCCTTTAAATTCAATTTACATAATCACACTGTTAACCACAACCTTTTACTGTTAAACTAGAAGTTTAACATACTGTTCAGAATACATGCGACCGAAATAACGAATTTGTTAAATTCAAAATTTTTAAACGTAGCAGTTTTCAAGGTCAAGTTTTCAACTTTAAACATAGCAGTTTTCAAGGGCAAGTTTTCAACTTTAAACATAGCAGTTTTCAAGGTCAAGTTTAACTTTAAACGTAGCAGTTTTCAAGGTCAAGATTTTAATTTTAAATGTGCAGTTTCCAGCTCAAGTTTTAACTTTAAACTTAGCAGTTTTCAAGGTCAAGTTTTCAACTTTAAACTTAGCAGTTTTCAAGGTCAAGTTTTAACTTTAAACTTAGCAGTTTTCAAGGTCAAGTTTTAACTTTAAACGTAGCAGTTTTCAAGGTCAATTTTTTAACTTTAAATGTGATCAGAGCTGGGAACTTTCATGTTGGATGCCAGAAATCCCGAGATCACTTGATCTCGATATCAACTGTGGGCACTTTTGAATTTTACGCAGAATCTGCTTGATCTGTTGATTTTGGATATCCAAAATCTCTCCGTCGCTTATTGGTCGAACGTAAAATTTCCGAGATTTTGATTGCCTGTTAGTTCTCCACAGACGACCCTTGTCACGGAATATCTTTAAAAAAGAATAAATTGATCTGTAGATTAACAACAGATTAAGATCCATGATTGATCTCGGCATTCACTATACAAGAGTTCCCACCGTAGATATATTTCTAAAGAGAAAACATCGGAATTAAAAAAAATATACTTTTACTAGCCTTAGAGGGCACTTCGCGCCCATCTTCTAAATTAATTGTGAACATGTTCTCTTTGTGTACATCGTAAAACAAAACAAAAATAATTCGCGGATTTTCACAAAAAATTTCGCGGATTTTCAAAATTTTTAAAAATTTAATGACGATCGAATTTTGATGGAGACAAATATTTGAAATTTTGATTTTTCATAAACCTTCCCTGGGGTCCCTAGATGTCCCACAAAAAATTTGCGCCCGATCGGTTCAGCCGTTTTGACGTTTATTGGATACAAACAGACAGACAGACAGACAAGCCAAATTTATATATAGAAAGGGTGAACCTAAAAAAACCACACATAATACAAATTCTTCTCTAATTGTTTAATGCATTATGATTCAAACAGTTTTATTGGATATATTTTATATTTGTTCATTAGTCTCTTCACCTGGGCAATCTTTCTTCCTGGAAGAAAGGGTCGTCCGTTCCGCTTTAGGTGATCAGCAGAGAACCCATGCATTGCAAACTTCTTCTCAACAAAGACAACAAAGACTCTCAGGCTTTCTTTTTTGATTGCATTGAGAGTGGCAGGACCGGGGACTGCACCAATATTCAGCCACTTTATTATTTTACCATCACTGGCATGTGGCTTTTTCTGGAGATAGGTCTCTATCTGTGATTTCAAGATGCATTTAAGCTTTTTATCCATTTTTTCTTGGTAGATCCACTATCAACTGGTCCCAAAATAATAGTTTTGCGGATTTTCATTCATTATTATATGGATTTTCTTAGTAATAATCCAAAAAATCCGTTTTGTGTGGTTTTTTTAGGTTCACCCTTTAGATTAAAGATTAAAAAGAAATTGAAATTCTTAGAATTAATAATTTAAACTTGTGTTCCTGTTTCTTGCTATGAAAAGTATTCTGCATGTTGTAATGAATTATTATTCCAACATTATTGCAGGATAATCTCAGCAATTTGTACTTCTGATTTATTTAATTTTTCAATTGTCTTGTGTCATAAAATTAATAATCTTGAAAATAATTTGTTTTCAAAAATTCACATATAAACATTTTTTGGTTTTATTTTTTCCATATCTTTTCCCGCAGAATAAACATTTAAAAACATATTTTACAAAGAAAAACAAACTTTTATATAGTGTAGGAGAACAGAAAATATTCTAAAAAACAAAACAAAATACATCTTCTTTTATTTAGTTCAAAACTCGAGTTTCAGTTCTTCAGTTCCAAACTTGTTTTATTTTAAATTATTTAGTTACAAAATTTCCAATTATTTATTTCCCTAACAGCAGTTTAATTGTATTCAATTAAAAAAAGTTTAAATAACCTCTTTCTTGGAAGAAGTTTCGCAAAGTCTAGAATGTTCCACGAATTTTTTATTTATACATTTTTTTTCTTCGTTGTATTAAATTGTGGATAGTTTTGGAAATTTCTATTTGAAATATGATACATTTAATATTTTTGAGATATTATGTTATTTATAGAAACTGATCTTTATATGGACCCAAGTATTACTCAAAAATACTAGAAAGGTGCTACACCGTTTGCATACGTAATTTATTTTGATTTCATGAGATCAAATAACAAAGACGACTGAAAGGTTTTAAAGTTGGTGACATCAAGCGAATTTGTGTGATACAAGTTCCCTATTCCTTTTAACTTTATATCTTGAAATTTTGTATTCTTCAGATATTTCAAAATTTAAATAAATATAAATTGAATATGCACTGAAGCCTTTAGAATTTAAAAGGTTGGGTTCAAGTTGTGACCAAATAAAACAGAGATGATAACTTTTGAAAGAAAATCGGTTTAACTGGGTTAAACTCATCATCTCATTGGTCAAGATATCCAAAGGTTTAACCAATGATGAAGTAGAAAATAAGTTCAACTCTTTGAAGCTCCGTCAAGAGTAATAAAAACAAAATCTTAAACACTGCATTAAATATCTACTTTTATAAATAACATTCTTTAAGGTAGAAACTGTTTTCAGTATTTTGTTCAATTCTTGATTTTAAAATTAATTTGTTTTAGGTTTCTTTTTTAATATTGGAAACACATAATTTATGGTACAGCTAGAAACCGAACCTTAAATCTAAAAGTTCGGTCCAATTTAGAAGTAAACATTCCCTTTATTGGATATTACATGGTTGCCTGCACAAGGCTTAAATATTCCTAGAAACCAGTGGTTTGGTCCAAGAGGTGAATTCATGCATTTCGCGAAGCACGAAATAAGACTTGAACTTAAATAACGAACATTTTTTAACCGTTTTTTTTTTATTTTGTGAAAAATTGTCAAAATTCTGGATTATAACAATTGGCTTGTAAAGCAAAAATTCAAAGCTACAATTTGTATCAGAAAAGAGGCGCCAAGGGCCCTAAAAACCTGTTTAATTGGAATAGTTTTAGAATTTTAAACTCATTCGGGAAATAAATAAAGGATTGTTAATGAAGTCCTTTCTGAAAAATGTTGTTTTAAGTTGAGTGCCCCGCTCAGACCATATTTATCACTAACGGTCTACAAGAATTTTTTTAAATTCAACTTTTGTCTGACGAATGTTGGGGGGGGGGGGATTCCACCATCACCTTTATACTTCCCTTGTGTGAAAGGACTAATCATTTTAACTTTAATAGTTGAGGAGATTTTATATAAAAATTTTAACAAAAATTATTTATTGCTATTAATAATTTATCCTTCTAATCCAACATGATCCTCTTCTCATCCCTCTAATCCAACATAATCCTGTTCTCATCCTTCCAATCCAACCTAATCCACTATTCATCCTTCTAATCCAAACTGATCCTCTATACATCCTTCTAATCCAACCTGCTCCTCTATTAATCCTTCCAATACAACCTTATAATTTCCTCCTCCTTCTAATCCAACCTGATCCTCTATTCATCCTTCTAATCCAACCTGATCCTCTTCTCATTCGTCCAATCCAACCTGGTTCTCTATTCATACTTCTAATCCAACCTGGTTCTCTATTCATCTTTCTAATCCAACCTGATCATCTTTTCATCCCTCTAATCCAACCTGGTTCTCTATTTATCCTTCCAATCCAACCTGATCCTCTTTTCATCCTTCCAATCCAACCTGATCCTCTTTTCATCCTTCTAATCCAACCTGATCCTCTTCTCATCCTTCTAATCCAACCTGATCCTGTATATATCCTTCTAATCCAACCTGATTCTCTTGTCATCCTTCTAATTCAACCTGATCCTCTTCTCATCATTCTAATCCAACCTGATCCTCTATATATCCTTTTAATCCAACTTGATCCTCTTATCATCCTTCTAATCCAACCTGATCCTCTATTCATCCTTCTATACTAACCTGATCCTCTATATATCCTTCTAATCTAACCTGGTCCTCCTCTTATCCTTCTAATCCAACCTGGTTCTCTATTCATCCTTCTAATCTAACCTGATCCTCTATATATCCTTCTAATCCAACCTGATCCTCCTCTTATCCTTCTAATCTAACCTGATCCTCTTCTCATCCTTCTAATCCAACCTGGTTCTTTATTCATCCTTCTAATACAACCTAATCATCCTTCTAATCCAACCTGGTTCTCTATTCATCCTTCTAATACAACCTAATCATCCTTGTAATCCAACCTAATCCTGATTCTGTCTTTTCTCCCTTTTTGTTTAGAAAAGTTGTAATCAGTATTTCCTGAGTATCTTAGCACTTCTTCTCTTGGAATACTTAGTACTGGAATTTCAGGATTGAGAAGGAGGCCTAAATTTATTCTTCTACAGCTTACCATCATTACATCTTGTTAGTAACTTTATCTAAAGGGAGTGTTCACCTATCTGAAAATATATATACCAGAATTAGGAACACTATTAAAACTAAAATATATATAACAGAATTAGGAACACTATTAAAACTAAAATATATATAACAGAATTAGGAACACTATTAAAACTATCATATCACATGTTTCCGAGAAGATATTAAAGCTCTAAATTGTGTTAATTTTCTAATCCCAAAAATTAGAGTTTTAGGTGTAGATAGGTGATTAGTCCCCTTAAGTTCGGAAACCCAAACATTTTTCCACATCCATGCTTAGCAGGCATAGTTGAACCATTCTGCTTGTGCCACTTCGAGTTGAATAGAAATGGTTCAACTATGTCTACATAGTTCAACTCCGCCTGATCAATTAAAAATCATGATCTCAAGCTTGTTTTAACGACTGAATATTTTTCTAAGGTGGAGTTATCTTGGTGTGTATCCTTGGTTTTTCTCAGATACTTCCACCTTGCAACCTTCTTCTGGATGTTCGTTGAAGGTAACTTAAATAGCACTGTCAACGTAATTTCAAGTAACCCTCCCTTGAAACTTTAATATGAACAACAATGTGAAAGATATTGTCGTTTTTCTAGGTTTAAAAGTATTTAATTGAACAGTTGAAAATAATCAGTTTTCCAAATTATAAACATAGATATCTAATTCATACTTGATCAGACAAAGCTTTTTAGGGCATTACGCCGCCGTTGTGATTTTGGCATTTTCATCTTTGAAAGGAGGGTCACTTAGAAATTACGTATACAGTCCCTTTAAAGGATCATATTTACTTATTTTTCAGTTTTCTTCAAGATATGCAATAATTAAATGAAGCATACACAGAAATGTTCATATTAGGAACTAAAAACTTGTTTGTTTTTATTCCAATTAACAGAAAAATTAAGTTAAATTCCAAACTTCGAGTACATTTTTGTGTTAACGTTCTTTTCCTAACTTTATCTGTAGAAGAGAAACTTTTGGTTGTTTATTATAATTGATCGTAAAAGAAGATGTCTCCCCTTGTTGTTGCAAATATGTTTGTATTGTTCACTCGAGGTTTAGTTTGTGGACATCCTAAAACTTTACAGTTTCTTTTATTCTCTTATTTTATCTTTTTCTTTTCTCCTAACAGAGTTATATTTTATGTTAGATACAAATATTTACTTTGAAAATATGATATTTTTCAATATATCTAATGGCGTGGATACTCAGTTTTTATTTTATATAAAGTTTGAAATGCACTTTTTGCTGAATTTCTACATTTTTGATCCCACCCAAACCCCCTCCCAGTCCTGGCCATCTACCCTTCTTCTACTAATCTCTGAATCCGGAGAAAATGTTGGTTAAATTGTTAAAATAAAAAAGATTTAAAAATTTCCGTAGAGCTAGGTTTAGTCTTATAATGAAACTCTGGGGTAACATTATTTCTTCAATTTTTTTATTCATCATTCGATATTTTTATTGTTTTCTAGTGAAAATATATTCTACTTAAAATTCACAAAATTGAGTTATTGTTCCTACCGGCCCCTAAATTGAGTTATTGTTCCTACCGGCCCCTAAATTGAGTTATTGTTCCTACCGGCCCCTAAAAAAACTTTAGTTCAAAGAAGGTTCAAAACTTTGAAATAAATCACCCAAGACTTCTCTTGCATGGTTCATTTCATGAGTAAAACTAGCTCCAGCTAGGGAAGAGTTTACATCTTTTTTACATTTTTTCCCCAAATAAAGCGCACTAGAAAACAACTTGTAACTCAAAACGTTGTAAGGTTTCAACCTAAACTAAGGAATAATTTAATTTCATACTGTGGGCGGAAGGATGTGGGGCCAAGGGGAGGCTGATAACACATAAAATAGCAAATTAAGAGAAATAATGGTTTCGTAAACTCGTTAATTGCTTTAAGTTTTCACACAAGAACTTTGCAAATTTATTGCTGCACAGTATTTCCTGATTATCGTTTTTATGCTCTAACTTCTAAAACGCGCTTATGAATGCCACGTTGGAAAATTAAAATGTTTATCTTAACAAAGACGACAAAAAAAACAATTTAAACAATTGTTCTGCAGTCTGGAAACCCTGTTCTCTGAATAAAAGTGTGTGAGTGCAGGAACATAATATGCAATAAATCTTAAATAAATGTAGTTTTCTCATGATTTAGTAGATATTACATAGAATATACTTCCACTGGGACCCCGAACAACATGCGGAGGGAAATTTAAGAATCAGTTCGGAAAGGTATGTTTTACGAAATCTTCAGATTTCCCTGGAGACCAACTATCTAAACTAAAGAAGCAAGACCATAGTGTATATCCACTGTTTGTTTAGTACCTGGTTTGTTTACAAACAAAGTTTAGATCTTGTTACAAGTTTGAAAAGGAACCTTAACCCTCTCCCTCTGGATAATGGCGCCTGATTAGTGGTGTCGTATCGTTTGCACTAATGATTGATCGGACTAACGTTCATTCGCACTAACGTTCATTCGGACTAACGTTTTATTTGAGGGTTAGGTTAGGTTAAGACAATTTCTGGGCCGAGTGCTGCGGCTAGGACAGGCTGAGAGGCCGAGCGCCGCGGCTAGGACAGGCTAGGGGGCCGGGCGCTGCGGCCACAAGTGTTACTGATCAGCTGACTTTAGTGCAAAAGTATGTTAGTTCAATCGGACATTAGTGCAAACGATATAGCATCTGATGAGTGCCATGAACCAACTTTCTCACTCTATTGGCGTCTGAATGTTTACCTCTATCAGACTATCATAGGCGTAAACAGGGATTTGTCAAAGGGGGCTGAGTCCTAATAGCTCCCCCCCCCCATACATACGTTGCTGGTCTTCATTAGATTTTTAATTTAAATTTTTAACTACTATTCAATTGTTCTACGTGTAAAAGTAATGATGTCGTTTCCTCTGATAAAATAAGAAAAAATTTACGGTCACCTGGTTAAAGAATTAATCAACAAAAAATAAGAATTATGGTTTAAAAAGCAACAAACAAGACTTTGTATTGTACACATTATCATCAAAGGGTTTATATATTTATAAGAGAGGAATGAAATTTTTTAAAGAATAATGTGCAGCCATTTTGAATATTTCAATGGAATCGGAAAAGCAGGTTTTATGTACAGGGTTACCCAGAATAGATAAAACAATTGCTTAAATCTCATATTCTGAATACTGAATTTTGTTTTTTGCTTTCCATTTAGTATTTAATTATAAACCAAGTGATTTGGAACAGTATAAACTACAGGGATCCAAGAGTATAAGAAAAGCACCGAATAAAGTTTGTATGGTCGTCTCTGAAGTGTAACCCTGCGCCTAGAGATGGAACAAATGAAAACAGAAAGGAAAAACTAGTTGCCGTATGTTCTGTTAGATGTGGATGGAAAAATGTTCTGAATTCTTCTAATATATGTTTAATTCTTCCTCTATCTAGGATTGTATCTGTTTGTTCAAGTTATTGCAACTTTCTCCGTAGAAAACGCAAACATGAAGCTTAGACATTACTTCCTGATCGGTTGGGGTAGGTTGTTAGAAGATATATCGTCATTAGTCATCATTTTTTAGTCACTAGTCAATAGTTATTAGTTATAAGCTTATAGTCTTTTGCAAATTGTCATAAGTCATTAGTCATTAATCATCTGTCTTTCGTCATTATTCATTGGTCTTCAGTCCTTATCATTAATAGTCATTAGTCTTTGATAAGTCTTCAATGTTCCATTAGTTATTCATACTATTAATACCAGTCCATATTCATTAGTCACTAATTGGTACTTTTTTTACTCAGACCTAAATTTCAGGTATTCCTTTCGTAATAGTCTTTCTCTGGGCCATCCTTACCTACAGAAGATCTCAATATATATACAACATATCATATAATGAAACTCAGGTATAAATATTATAATAGAAATTCGGAGCACTTCACGCCACTCCTCCAAGTGCTAACGGTACTTTTTTCATTTCACGAATATTTTTTGAGAACAGGTTCTTTTTGATAGTTGGGATATCTTTGCATCAAAAAGTGCAAGTTAGTTTTATTTAGATTAAGTGAAGGGTTAACCACAAAGAATGAGGTTGCAAACACGATTCAAAACTCTTAAAATATGACGTTCTGAAGTTTTAGTTTTGGTTTTTATCTTTAAATTTGTATTTCAATGGTTTACTAAACGACAAATCACAGAAATAAGCTATTGGGAAAACTTCACACTTTTTTCTCTCAGAAGCTTATATTTTACCCGATACTAATGAAATAAAGATGACAAGGTCTCAAGGTACGTCTCTAAGGTGTTAGGAATATGTGAAAAAAAATCGGATTTGGTCAACCCTGTTCTTATCATTATATCTTATGTGGGAAACACTGTATATCATACATATTTAAACCTAATTTTGGTAGTTTTCATTTGAATTAGTTTTGACTTGAACTTGACTATGTATAATGTGAATGTGTAAAGACTTGAAATGCACTTTATTGCACAGATGTAAGATGCATAGTGCATACCGATAAATAAAGATTATATTAGGAATGTGTAAAGACTTGAAATGCACTTTATTGCACAGATGTAAGATGCATAGTGCATACCGATAAATAAAGATTATATTAGAGTATGTATCATCCATCTTTCTTTGCAAATCTCTTCTCTAGAAAACTTACAAGAAGTTTGAGGATCAAACAGATTTAAACTCGTAGATTTTATCAATTCAGAGCTTTACCCATGTTAAAGGTTCTGTTAACGTACATTTATAGAGTATCATCAACGGTTCACGTACTCTTTAAACCTGTATCTAAGCATTTGTGATGGATATCTTTGTGTTTCTCTCCAAAAAGCCAGTCGGGATTTGTATAATCCTAAATCGTTAAAACAAGAAGTTCTAAGTTTATTTGATGAAGCTAAGTTTAAAATATTTACTTACAAATTGACGGATAAACATTTTTTAAGATAAAATTCTAAGAACAGAGTTATTTTGGTATTTTGGTATACTATCTGTGGTTAAGGTTCTAGTTTTATGTGGGTTTATTTTGAAACCCGCTTACAAGCCTGCGCCATGCTTGCTGTCAGCTGATTAGTTTTAAATATGTAAACGGCGGAGAGAACATTTACGTTTATTCTAGCTATATTTTTGGTTTGTTAAATTTGAAATTTTGCACGCAATTAAATCAGTGAACTCTTATCGGCCGGAAACTGGGAGGGAGAGAAAAAGAGCTGATTAAGCAGATGATTAAAAGTGTCCACATTGGATATTCAGATTAAGAGATCGGGATTAAGGGTATCCAATTCTAAAGTTCACAGCTCTATAGTCTAAATTCAAAATGTTATATAAGATTCTCTAAACAGTGGTTTAATTTAATATTACAGCATGATGGAGCCAAGACTCTTCAAACTTGGTTCATAATTTACAACAGAAACTTCAAACAAAATACCTTGGATAGAAAATAGATTAGGCTCTATAAGCCCATCAAATGTAGAGCTATGATAAGATTAACCGAATTAAAATTGGGTTGTAAATATAAGAGAATTTTTCAAAACTTTTGTGCTCTTAATTCCTGGATCCAGTATAATCCCTCCGTCAGAACCCAGCTAGCCAAGATGACTAAAATTGCGGGATCAATCATTTATCAACCTTTTTCAAAAGTTGACACAATAGATATCGAGATCAAAATAAATTTTACAAACAGACCTAGCAATTGTAAGCTTGGTTTTCCAAAACCCAGTTTAGTTATATTTCATTCAGCTATAAGTTTCAGGTTCAGATGTTCCAGAGTAACAAATACAAGATCTGATTAAACCAAATACAAGATATTTATTAGATGGCTTTTAGTATTCTCCTAAAAACAGTCGTAGACATGAAATCTAGATTGAGCTTTTCCTGGATATAGATATTGTCTAGGTTCCTACTGGATATAGATATTGTCTAGGTTCCTCCTGGATATAGATATTGTCTAGGTTCCTCCTGGATATAGATATTGTCTAGGTTCCTCCTGAATATATGGATATTGTCTAGGTTCCTCCTGTATATAGATATTGTCTAGGTTCATCCTGTATATAGATATTGTCTAGGTTCCTGCTGGATATATGTATTGTCTAGGTTGAGTTACCTCCAGAATATCGATATTGTATAGATTGAGGTTCCTTCAGGATATAGATATTGTCTATGTTAAGGTTCCTTCAGGATATAGATATTGTCTATGTTCCGGTTCCTTCAGGATATAGATATTGTCTATGTTAAGGTTCCTCCAGGATATAGATATTGTCTATGTTAAGGTTCCTCAAGAACATATCTATTGTATAGATTGAGGTTCCTCAAGAATATAGATATTGTATAGATTGAGGTTCCTTCAGGATATATCTATTGTCTAAGTTGAGATTCCTCAAGATTATATCTATTGTCTAGGTTGAGGTTCCTCAAGAATATAGATATTGCCTAAGTTGAGGTTCCTCAAGATTATATCTATTGTCTAGGTTGAGGCTCCTCCAGGATATATGTATTGTCTCGGTTGAGGTTCCTTAAGATTATATGTATTGTCTAGGTTGAGGTTCCTCCTGGATGCCCGTTTATAGAGAAGTCTAGTATAGAGTGGGTCTACATAGTTCCTGTGTTCTTCCTTCTTGCAACTAATACGTTCTTCCTCGTCTCAATCTTTTACGTTGTTGTTACCAAGCTCAGATCCGCAGGTAAATAGAAGTAGGAGTAGGAGTAGGAGCAGGAGCAGGAGAAGGAGCAGGAGCAGGAACAGAAGCAGGAGCAGAAGCAGGAGCAGGAGCAGCAGCAGGAACAGGAGTAGGAGCAAGAGCAAGAGCAGGAGAAGGAGCAGGAGCGGGAGAAGGAGCAGGAGAAAGAGTAGGAGTATGAGCATGAGTATGAGTATGAGTTTTCAATGGTTAAAACATTAAGCAAGTCGAAAGTTAAAAATAAATGTATATTGAAGGTATTCGGGGAAAAATGCAAACTAGCTTTCAACAAAGAAATATTTATAAAAATAGAAATTTTCATTGAAAATCTTGAAAATTGTTGTTTTTGTTTAAATCTATAAAAATCAAGGTTGTTTTTTAAAGGTAAGATACTCGACTTATGCACTAATGTACTATAAATGTCGTCTTCATAGCAATAGACACTCCAAAACCTCATATGACGAAACTAATTGTTGGCGTAAGATGAAGTGACAACTTGGCTGGAGAGAGAGGGGGAGGGATTTTCTCCGCTTGTCAGCCATAAAAAGCTTCTAAATTGCTATGAAGACGACATTCACAGTACATTGGAGCACATCCAGAATAATGTTAAAAAACAATGTTGAAAAAGTAATAATAATGTTTCAGGACGTGGTGAGCAGGATCACCAAAACTGGAAAGCAGCGAAAGCTCTTCTTGTAATTATACCCCTTCTGGGCATTACCTATTTAATTACTATTCTAGGTAATATATAAATATTAATTCTTTATTATAATTTTCATATTTTTATATTTATTATATTATAATCTTCATATTTTTATATTTATTATCAATGCATATCAATATTAAAAATATTATTAATGATAATAAAAATAGTATTGTATTTCAAGGGTATTATAAATATTCTTATTTGATATTTGATATTTGATTTTTGACGACTAATATCAAAATAATCATAATACTTGTTAAATATGAACAACGAACCTGAAGTCTATTTATTAATTTAGAATAATAATAATAATTTGAATTTGGATTATTTGAAAAACGTAATTTTGACCAATCGCAGCCAAGCTAGCTAAAGAAATAGATGTTTGTCGTTAACTCTGAATTTGTAATCCCTATATCTTTGCAACCTGATGGAGAAAACCTTTGATATTTTAAACTATGAATTTTGGCAGAGAACTTTCGGTGGCGTTTTATGTGATCATTTTTCTATCTACACAATCAACAATTTAGTTACTAAATGATATTTTAAATCTCAAATTTTAACAATTGTCTTAAATAATTTTTCAGTTGTTAACAATACCGGTTTTTAACGACGGATATATTCCTAATATATTGCATGAACCACAGAGTTGAATAACAGTGCGACACAACGATTATCTTTAAACGAATGAACTATATATTCTTATTATCAGAAAATTCAAAATTCTATTTAAAATTTATTTTACGTGCTGTCCCGTTTTGCCTTATATATTGTCTTATTTTTATGTACCGTACTGCACCTTGGTATAGCTTATTAAAAGTAGGCCGGGTACTTGTAATCAACGGAGTTCACTTTACGGTGCCTTAAAGCTACTTTATTGCATGGACTTTGTATTAAGCCATTGATTGGAATACAACTCTGTTTTGTTGGGAAAACTTAAAAACCAAAGATCGGACATGTTTTAAACCTTTAACTTGTTTTATAAATTATATATTTAAAAATAGAACTTGATTTTAATCAAATATAACGTACAATAATAAATTTTAAATGGTGCTACCTTCAATACCAAATTCATCCAATGCATTTTTTCTGTAAACATTTTAATACTATTTAATACTAGTTGTAATATTTCTACTTGGTGAACAGTAGATAAATAGGAACCATCTGTTTTCTACAATACAACCGTATACAGTCAAAACATACACAAAATACTGTAGCAAACAAACAAGCTCTCGCAAACAAACAAGTTTTATAAAAAAAACTCTATCAAACAAACAAAATCTAAGAAAT
The DNA here is from genome assembly GCF_000591075.1 of Eurytemora carolleeae. Classification (NCBI taxonomy): domain Eukaryota; kingdom Metazoa; phylum Arthropoda; class Copepoda; order Calanoida; family Temoridae; genus Eurytemora; species Eurytemora carolleeae. The sequence continues at coordinate 193,019 of NW_019396159.1, forward strand.
TAACAAACTTCAACCAACAAACAATCTCTAGCAAACAGCAAACTCTAGCAAGTAAACAAACTCTAGCAAACAAACAAACTCTAGCAAAAAAATCTATCAAACAAACAAACTTTTCAACATTTTTATATTTGGATTTTGAATTTTAGAAATATGTATAAATTAAATAGATGAAGGTCAAAGCAATTTAACAGGGTGCTCACCTATCTGCACACACCCTGTCACAGACCTTGTTCATTCTCTACACTACACTCTTGTTTTACAATGTTTTTTTTTCCTATGCTTCAATTTCCCATCATGTTCTTGGTTAAATTTTGAAAGAGAAGTTTTTTGGACGTCCTGATAACCACCAATATGTTTTCTGTTCTGGAATCAAACAACATACTCTAGCAAACAACAAACTCTTGCATACAAACAAACTCTAGCAAACAACTCTATCAAACAAACAAATTCTAGAAATTTTTTTTTGGCAAACAAAAAAACTCTAGAAAACAAAAAACTCTAGGAAACAAACAGACTCTAGCAAACCAAAAACAATATAGCAAAAAATCAAACTCTAGCACTCAAACAAACTCTATAAAACGAACAAACTTTAGAAAACAAAAATAATCTAGCAAACAAACAAACTCTATAAATCAAACAAACTCTATAAATCAAACAAACTCTAGCAAACAAAAAAACTCTAGAAAACAAAAAAAAACTTTAGCAAACAAACAGACTCTAGCAATCAAACAAAATCTATAAAATTCCTTTTCAGTGTCACTAAATTCCCTTTCAATGTCACTAAATTCCCTTTCAGTATTACTAAATGCTCTTTCAGTGTCACTAAATTCCCTTTCAGTGTCACTAAATTCCCTTTCAGTATCACTAAATTCCTTTTCAGTGTCACTAAATTCCTTTTCAGTGTCACTTAATTCCCTTTCAGTGTCACTAAATTCCCTTTCAGTGTCACTAAATTCCTTTTCAGTGTCACTAAATTCCCTTTATTGGTGTACACCCTTTACATACCCGCAGTGTGTGAGAGAGAGAGAGGGAGAGATAGTGTAGCCTGGAGAAATTGTGACACAGAAATCCCCTGGGATTGGTTTGAGATTATCATACATACAACTTCATACAAGAAACATGATCCTTTACCCTGCTCAGAGTATCTATATAAACAGAGGAGACACATAAACTTAAACTCTGCTCAGAGTATCTTTATATACAGAGGAGATACATAAATCTTAACCCTGCTTAGAGTATCTACATATACAGAGGCGATACATAAACCTTAACCCTACTCAAAGTATCTATATACAAAGGAGATACATAAACCTTAACACTGCTCAGAGTATCTATATATACAGGGGAGATAAATGAACCTTAACACTGCTCAGAGTATCTATATATACAGGGGAGATACATGAACCTTAACACTGCTCAGAGTATCTATATACAGAGGAGATACATGAACCTTAACACTTCTCAGAGTATCTATATATACAGGGGAGATACATGAACCTTAACATTGCTCAGAGTATCTATATATACAGAGGAGATACATAAACCTTAACACTGCTCAGAGTAATTATATATACAGAGGAGATACGTGAACCCTAACACTGCTCAGAGTATCTATATACAGAGGAGATACATGAACCTTAACACTGCTCAGAGTATCTGTATAATCAGAGAAGATAATGAACCTTAACATTGCTCAGAGTAATTATATATACAGAGGAGATACATAAACCTTAACACTGCTCAGAGTAATTATATATACAGAGGAGATACATGAACCTTAACATTGCTCAGAGTATCTATATACAGAGGAGATACATAAACCTTAACACTGCTCAGAGTATCTATATACAGAGGAGATACATAAACCTTAACACTGCTCAGAGTATCTATATATACAGAGGAGATACATAAACCTTAAAACTGCTGAGACTATCTGAGGATATTTCAAAAGAGTAATATTTATATTCTTAATTTGCTCACTGGATATTAGTTGTCAGCTAATTAGAAACTTTAAAAAGAATTTTGACTTTTGACATTTTCTGAGAAAAAAAAAATATATTCCTACTCGTGTTTTATTTATTTTTTCTGTTTCTGTATCTAAACATTTTAGTTTTCAGTTTCTATTTCTTTTTACTTTCATGATTATAGATTGGTTTTATTAGGAAATTGTGCGGGTTTTTAATTAATCTGTTAAAATCTAAAATCATCAATAATTCTAAATTTTCATATACAGGGTGTTGTAAATAAACTTAACAATTCTATCTCTGAAAGAATGTAATCAAACCATTACCCTATAATTAATAGTTATTAAGACCGTTGTGTAATTTAAATGTTGGTTACTGCATACTTCAATTCAGTTGGTTACTTCATACTTCACTTTAGTTGGTTACTTCATACTTCAGTTCAGTTAGCTACTTCATACTTCACTTCAGTTGGTTACTTCATACTTCACTTCAGTTCACTTTATAAATTTACTTGCAAAACTATTTTAAAGTTTCCTTTAGATTAGAGTTTAAACGCATGCAGCAATCAATCTATCTTCCTATTCTATATTCTCTGGACACCCACTTGTCTTGCTTATATTACTATCTGCCGTTCCCTCTACCTCCGTCTGTAATAAATATCGGGTCACATGATATTCTGTAAACCTGCAGTACGTTGTACATTATTAACTATTCATTCTGCAACAAATACAGCAATTTTGTTAGCATGAACATACCTGGATATATTAACATGAGCTACGTAATATAATTAAAACATGTATTGTGATAGATTAACTAGGATTATATCTATCCATGTTAATCCTTTCAATACGTACATTCAACTTAAACTGTGCTGTAAACATGTGTAGAGATACCTTAACTACATTATATCTGTCCTCGCTAATCTTATAAATATCTACATAGTAAATGTGTTACATAATTTTCTTAATCATTTGATATAGATAACGGCTTAAGAATTGTAATTACATCTATTAACTTTAACTTGTAACATATAAACCTCAAATACATTAGTTAGAATAAGAACTCCGCTTTGATTACAGTGTAGAGTAATTGTACCCCAGTTGAAATATTTGGGTTGAGATCATACCTCAGTATATGGTAGAGATTGATTAAAGGCAAGCCAATGCTTGTGTCCCTGTGGGACATTTAGAGCCTGAGTAATAGCTTGTTTGATTGCTACGCTTGTGTCCCTGTGTGACTTTTAGAGCCTGAGTAATAGCTTGTTTGATAGTTACCCTTGTGTCCCTGTGTGGCATTTAGAGCCTGAGCAATAGCTTGTTTGATAGATACGCTTGTGTCCCTGTGTGGCATTTAGAGCCTGAGTAATAGCTTGTTTGGTAGATACGCTTGTGTCCCTGTGTGGCATTTAGAGCCCAATTAATAGCTGGTTTGATAGATACCGAGATCGCGCCCAGTGGTAGTGGTGTTGATAGTTTACGGGATTGTAGCCTGGTGGATTGTGTCCTGGTTGACTTTGATAGCAGACGGGTTGTACCTGGACTGATACAGTTTTAGGACAAAGTATTAAGAGAACTGCATTTACTACACGTCTACTACAAAGTGGTTCAAATTAGTTTTGAATTTGAAGTACAGATGCTATAATGTTAAGAATAAAACAATAAAATTTTCATATTTAGGCATACAACCCTTTTTTGAGTTAAATTCCTTTTTTGCATTCCACAATTTTTTTGGCCCTTTAAGTACAATAGAATTGAAACATTTACTTTTACACCAAATTAATCTTTTAAGCAAGTATGATCTGGATTCTGTATCCTTTATCCTGTATCTTGTTAAAAATGCAAGGCGTGCAAAACCTTCTATTATCCTAATTCCAAGAATGAGAGACGGACCTTATTATTAATGGATAAGAGAGAGATAATAATAAGAGTTAATAAATGATAATAATAATCCATTCATATTTTCTCTCACTAATGATAGAATACAGAGCGATGTTAGATACTTTCCCAAAGGCATTTTCCCCAACAGCAACTTCCCAAGGAAAATTTCCCAAATGGTAACTTCCCAAATCTGCCATTTCTGAAGCGGTAAAGTCCCAAGTTTGTCTAAATGTAGCGTGCAGCCCCCTAGCCTGTTCTTGCTGCAGCGCTCGGCCCCCTTGCCAATCCCAGCCGCAGCGCTTAGCCCTTCCCTACCAATATCGTATCTCTATATATCTAGTCTGGTCTAGTGAAAGTTACTATAAAACAAAACAAAAAATGAAAACCAAAATCTTTTTTTTTCGCCTAAAAGTAAACCAACGTAAGCCATGTCTAATTCACAACGGTACCAATAAAAACTTTGTCTGATCAAAGTTTAGATAAGATGTTCATGTTTTTTTGTTTTCCAAACTGATTATTTTATTATTTCATTTCAATTATTATAATTACGAAGTGTCTTGTGTGCATATTTCTGCTCCGCTTCTTGAAAACGATCAGAAAAAGCGCTTTGAATTACGAAATAAAAAAAATCGCTTAAACCCAACTACAACAAAAAACGTTTTTTTTTTATTTCGTAATTTAGAGTGTTAAAGTTGTGTTTATTAGTACATTTTAAGAATTAAACAAATGACAGCTCCGATTTTCTTTAATATTGTAATGATTTCAGGCCCCACAGATACTGTTAGCATATCGTTTGTTATATTTGAACATCTGAGAGCAGTTCTACTCTCCACTCAGGGTAGGTTTAGAACCACGAGATATTTTTAGGTTTTTTAAATTTTAGTCGACATTTTTTTCTTTCAACATTAATTGTAAGATATTTCAACCTTCCCAATTTTTACGTTTTTATTTCTTTGTCTATAATTTTTGTCTCTGTCTCGTTCCTTTAACTTCTTCAGATCCTCTTTTCTTATTTAATCATCTTTTTTTATATTCTTTTTTCATTTTTCATCTTTATCATCTTCCTTTCTCATTTATTAAATTTATTTATCTTTATTTATAATTTCGTTCTTGTTCACTTATCTTCATTTATTATTCCTTTCTCATTCATTAATCTTCATTTATTCTTCCTTTCTCATTTATTTATCTTCATTTATAATTCCTTTCTCTTCATTTATATTCATTTATTCTTCCTTTATCTTCATTTATCTTCATTTATTCTTCCTTTCTCATTCATTTATCTTCATTTATAATTCCTTTCTCTTCGTTTATCTTCATTTATTTTTCCTTTCTCATTCATTTATCTTCATTTATTCTTCCTTTCTCATTTATTTATCTTCATTTATAATTCCTTTCTCTTCATTTATCTTCATGTATTCTTCCTTTATCTTCATTTATCTTCATTTATTCTTTCTTTCTCATCCATTTATCTTTATTTATTCTTTCTTTCTCATCCATTTATCTTCATTTATTCTTTTTTTCTCATTCATTTATCTTCATTTATAATTCCTTTCTCATTCATTTATCTTCATTTATAATTCCTTTCTCTTCATTGATATTCATTTATTCTTTCTTTTTCTTCATTTATCTTCATTTATTCTTCCTTTATCTTCCTTTATCTTCATTCATTCCTCATTTTGTCTTTTTTATAATCTATATTTTACATTACAATTATTTTTCATGATTCTTTTATTCAATCATTAGTTCTTTAATTCTTTCTTTTTCTTTCTTTATCCTGGTTTAGGCTTGAATCTTGACTAATTCAATAATGGGTTCCTATATAATTTAAGTTTGCCTATTATATTCCTAAAAAAAATGTTTGTTTTTAGGATTCTCAGTAACTCTTCCATACTGTTTCTTGAATACAGAAGTAAAGGGAATTATTAAACATAACTGGAGTAGATGGAGAACAGCAAGGTAAATACAGTGAGATCCAGGAAACTATGGTAAAGAAAGACGACTGTTAGATTTAAATTATGATTTTACATAATCCAGAGAACATGATTTTGTATATGTAAACGGATCCACTTCACTTTAGTTGATTTTAAAACCACTTTTTCCCCTTTAACAACATTAAATCCAATTAAATTTAATGTCGTCTTCCGCATTATTATGGGTATACGTATATTTTATAACTCTAACTCAATAACCTGAAAACGTCTGAACCGAATGGGCAAAATTTTGTGTGGAACAGTGTACTGCATCTTACTACAAGGATGTTTTTCAACAGAATAAAAAAATATGATTTAAGATATTTTTTAATAATCTGCAAAACTATTTTATTAAATAATCAAAGTATCAATATATAGTATTTGAAAATGCCTTCAAAAGAAATGAGTACTTGCCAAAAATCCTTTGTAATTTTTAAGTGTAAACTTTGATTTTTTAAACTTTGGCTACTTTATCTACTATTTTATCAATACAATGAAGACGACTTTATCTACTATTTTATCAATACGATGAAGACGACTTTTTATTTCAATTTGATTTACATCAAGCTGTTAAACAGCATGGATGCACATCAACATAGAAGTCAACAGAATTTTTTAATAAAAAAGCTTTGATCACTTGTAAACTTGTAATTAGAAAAAAGCTTGTTAACAAATAAAAAAGTCGTCTTCATTTTATGGATAAAATCGCCAACCACTGCAGCCAAATTCATGGGTTGAAAAATCAAAGGTCTTTGACATCAGGTTACAAAGATAGATTTTGAAATTAGAGTTTGATGCTAGTAATCAAAGTCTTGCGCTAGGTTACTAGCATTTGTTTAATATACTTGATATATTATATTTTCAATGGATTTTCGAAGATGAAATTGATCAAAATCAAATTTTAAAACATTTTCAGAAGATGCTTCAGCTTTTAACTTTTAACATTTACTGGGTAAAGATGTTTCTCTCCAGGGTTAAAACCTGGAAAAGCTGGAAAATACTAATATTGAGTTTATTTCCTGTTACTAAGGACAGTTTGCACCTGTTCTAGAAACTTCTTTTCCGTTCATTCTTTAACTTTTAGTATGTATTCTTATTTTTATTCTTATTCTTATTCTTATTCTTATTCTTATTCTTATTCTTATTCTTATTCTTATTCTTATTTTTATTCTTATTCTTATTCTTATTCTTAGTAAGTGTGAACTTAAAAAAAGGGTTACATAAGAATTTTAGTAGCTGTCTTCTAATCAGAAAAACAATACTGAAAGTTGGATTTGATTGTGAAAAATGTCAAAACAAATTTTAAACAGTTCTTAAAAGTTTCTACATTTAATTTAAGTTTTCAAATTAGCCGGGGAAATGCGAAAAAAATATATTTAAAATTTAGAAATGTTACTATTCAGTTTTCCATGATATGATATATCTATATATACAATGTATTTAAAAATTCAAAAATATTTTTAATATTTGTTAAGCCCTCAATTTTATATTTTACAGGGTTTCTAGTGGGATTAACCCGATTGTTGTGGCATTTACTCTTTACAAAGATTTATATCCTTCCTTAATCTAATTTTATCTAGAACTCGGAGTTAAATATATTTGGTTTAAAAAGTTACGGTGGTAAGGAATTATATCAATAAAATGAAGACAACTTTCGATTTAAATTTTAAATTTTATCAAGCTTTTAAACAACATGGAAACAAAGAGAATCTTTAATTACTTGTAAACTTGTCATTTAATAAAAACATAAATAAAAAGTCGTCTTTATTCTTTTTATATAATTGCCTTCCACTGTACATAAACACATCAAAAATTATACAGAACACCGTTCATAGATTAAAATTCTTATATTTTGTTTGCAAGATGGTTCAAATATTCCGATTTCATTAAAAGTACAAATTCATTGAATAGAAATAAAATTTTTGCCACAAACTCCAATTCTCCAATCCCTGTATCTTTGCGACCTGATGGTGAAAACTGTTGATCAAGCTTAGATTATTTGATAATTTTCATAGTTTAAAATATCTGAGATTTACGATATCGGGTTGCAAAGCTGAAAGAAATAAGAGTTTGTGTCAAAGACTCAATTCCTTTATCGATTATTTAAACTTTAATAGAATTTAATAAAACTTTAAGAAATGGCATTATAATGCTAGAATTAGTAACAAACTGATAGGAATAACTAAATAGTTGTTATCAGGGCAAAAAAATATTTTATGATGAATTTTTTTTTAATCGACATTTTAGAATGTTAATTTTTAAGGACCTTGTTAAACCTAAAAGGTACAATTGCGCCAATACGATTTTATATATTTGATGAAAGGAAGTTTAATTAGTTTGTTTATTTTCCTTCACTTCCAATAGAAATTACTTAACTTCCAATTAAATGCATTTTCCTACTTTCAGTTAGATTTCTTTGTTTATCTTTTTTTCTATGAATTCAGCTTCACTATGTTTCAGAAATTATTAAAGGAATTGAGTTTAAATTAGATTTTCGAATCCCTATATCTTTGTAAGCTGATGATGTAAACCTTTGATATTTCAAACTTGGATTATTTGATCTAATAAGATTTATAGTTTGAAATATCTAAGGTTTACGATCTACATTGGGTTTAGAAGATTTTGGGATTACAATATCTGAGTTTGTGGCCAAGACTCATTTCCTTTGTATTTTCAAGAGTGGAAGACCTGATTCACAACGGTATCCCAAAGATCTTTAACATTCAGCTATTTTTCGGTCTTAGAAGAAACCACGAAATTAGAAATTAGAAAATTTTAGACAAAACTACGAAATTAGAAATTAGAAAAGTTTAGACAAAACTACGAAATTATAAATTAGAAAAGTTTAGACAGAACTACGAAATTAGAAATTAGAAATTTTAGACAGAACTAAAGAAATTAGCAATTAGAAAATTTTAGACAGACCTAGGAAAACAACTCATAATTTTACGCAGACAAAGGTTTAAAGTGAATACGTTTGGGAATATGTCAGTCACAAAAAATGGAGGGTCACTATAAATGTGTCTACAGTATACTTTTAAATAAAAATGAGAAATTTAAATTTCATACCTTTGTCAATACATTTTAAGAAGTAAATGATACGATTTTTTAATTACATATTTTCTATTGAGAAAGTTTGGTGTTGTCTGGGTTTATATTGATCTACCAGGGGTTGTAATCTGGCAGCACATTCATCCATCCACGAGTCATTTATAATAAGAGGAGGGCTGACGAGAATCCAGCTGCGTGCTTTTCTTAGGCCTGAGAATAGCAGATACCACTGGTATGAAGCGCGAGTGCCTTACAGATAGGATCATAGGAAACATCACACTCATTGCTCCCAATCATTTGTAAGCCCGGATTAGATACCTCCAGGTACCTATAGCTGGCAACCATAGACTCTCCCTACTTGTCCATCATTCCTCTCTTTATCATCATTCACTTGGATCAATCCATTTCAAGCTTCTTTGCTTGTTGAGTAGAAAGCACGAACCCTTTTGCTGCGAAAATTGTTGACAGCCGCCCCTCTGTTCTCATACATCCGTCAGGTGGTCATAACTGATTAACCAGATGTTGGCTTCAGGTTTGTGAGGAGTGCGGGAATCTCGAACACCAATCCAGTTACTAGCGGTAGACAAGTGTGCTTAACTTCAGTGAGCTAACAAGAACTGGTACAAACACTATAGCCACCCCACCAACAGCAAATAAAACATACTAGCTGAAGGGCCCGGCGTTGCCCGTGGAAAATAAAATTTGAAAAAAAAATTTGAAAAAGAAAAAGAAATTTCGAATTTATTTTTAGCTTATAACACCCCCCGGCCACTTATGAGTGTCCACAAAAAATGTCAGCCCAATTGATCCAGTCGTTTGGCCGGCTATACGCAACATATATATATATACGAATATCTTGTTTTACTATATAGATAGATAAAGCAAATATAAAACTTTTTTAATGAAGAATGCAGTCAATATTAACATTGGAGAGATAAAAATTTAGGAGTGGGTAGTGTTTGGTACATTAGAGTTTATCATTACCGAAAAATATCGATAAAAAACTCTTTTTTTTTACTATCTATCATGTCATATCTACAGGGTTACCCACAAAGGATGAGACTTCAAAGAACGACTGTACGGAATTAACAAAGTCTTTTGTGTTAAATTCATGATTTCCTACGACCGTAAACCGGTTTATTTCTTTGGCAAATTATCTATAAATTTCCTGTAAAGGCTTTGTTCAATGTGCGTAGATATAAGGCATCGAGAACTCCGGAATTTATTTTATCCATAATATACAACTATAGCTGAAGTTCCCTGCGCTGCCCGTGGAATTTTGGATACATTTGAAAAACAAAATTGGAATTTTGGAAAAATATATGAGCGAAGAGATTCATTATATAGAAAGATATACATGATATACAATATACACGTACATGATATAATACAATGTTGTGAATTATTGAATGTCTCAATGCTCCCAATGGAGAAGAACATTACCTTTTGTCTGGTCTTCAGACAGTTGATATATATTAACCATTAGTATTATATACAATGTATCTACAGTCAACAAAATAAAAACAAATGATTGAAAACAAGTCTCACGTCTCATAAATCTATAATGTTCTGCACTGTTCAGTACATTTTTAAAACTTTAAACATACAGACAGATGCATTGGAGTGGATTTCTACCAACTGAAATCCATGTGAGATAAACCATAAAATTTAAAGTATATGTCTTAGTTAACTTTGACCGAATTTCTTCAAGTTTAAATATGTATTGTGTCTTTATTTATACTTTATATATATCCAATATACATTTCCCATTTACTTAAATAAATGTTATCCTAGCTCTGTCTTATGTATACACACAAAGCATTGACATAGATCCATTGTTTCATGACACCGAGACAAATCCACCATCGCTGTTAAAAGTCTAGATAAAAACAGAGCAAATCCACCATCGCTATTAAAAGTCTAGATAAAAACAGAGCAAATTCACCATCGCTTTTGAAAAGTCTAGATAAAAACAAAGCAAATCCACCATCACTATTGAAAAGTCTATATAAAAACAGAGCAAATCCATCATCGATATTAAAAGCCTATATAAATATTAACCAAATTCACAATCGACATTAAAAAATATCTAGCAAATCCAAAATCTGCAGATACAAAGAAATGCACTAGCGATAAATGTCTAGATTAATAAATGGTTTGACATTGTCAGTAGATACATTTATTAAATGGCCACCATTCAAAATTCAAAATCTGATTTCTGTCTCTATCCAGGCTTTTATCTCGATGAACACTTAGTTCTTTATCCTAGGAAATATTATTCTGAGGTTAGAGAAGAGATTGGGAGACCATTGTTAAGGTTTATATGGAATATTTGAGATGAAAGGTGGGAAAGAGGAGGAAGAGGAGGGAGAGGAGGGGGGGAGTATGGCCCTCCTGGGGAGGGTGGAGGGAATATCTTTTTTAAAAACGATTATAATCTTTTTGAATAATATGAGATAAGAAAATGATTTATATGAAAGACCTTTTTTTGCTGAATAGTAATAAATAAAGAATAAATCATTTATAATATCGTTTGATAAATAATAAATGATCCTTATTAGGAATAAATTAAAATAAATCATCCTAATAAGGGATAAAAAAGAATAAATTACCATTAAAAGTGATAAATAAAGGATTAATTTTTTCTGGAAAAGTTGTTAATATCCAACATTTCATGTCAACTTCTCATTATTGATATATACGATGTAATTAAGAAGAAATTTTGCCAGCAGTTCTAACTTCCGTCCAACTCTAATCAATGAAAGTATTTAATGGAGGGTGTAGTTCCTATTCTACATCCCAAGGGAAAAAGCTTGAGATTTTTAACTAATATTGAAAATATTTTTTTCTAATTTTACAATTAATTTATTTTCCATTAAATTTAATCTTTTTTCTTAATTTCTTTAAGGAAATATGAAAGCGTAATTTCTAAGCTGACAATCCCCTGTTCACAACGATATTCTCAAAACCTTTGTCTGATCAAGTATGAATAAGATATCAATGGTTATAGTTTTGAAAACTGTTTGTTTTCAATTGTGGTTTTCTAGACTTTACATTTCCACCGCTGTAAAACATCTTAAAATTATCAGAATTAAAAACTTCTAGAACTATAAAGACCACAAAATCCTTCACATTAGTGATCAGATAAATGTTCAAGGGTACCGTTGTGAATCGGGCATTGCCATTTATAGTTCAATTGCAATAATGCTTACAAACCCTCAAATATAAATTACGAAATTTATTTTTGAAAAATATATCCCTCTGCAAACTGATATTTGATAGCTAAAATCCCACTTATGTTTGAGAGCTAAAGTCCTACTGATATTTGATAGCTAAAATCCCACTTATGTTTGACAGTTGAATTCTTACTGATATTTGATAGCTAAAGTCCTAATGATGTTTAATAGCTAAAGTCCTATTTTGATATTTGATAGCTTAAGTTCTACTATTCCTGGAAAGCTAAAGTCCTACTAATATGTTAAATCCTACTAATATTTGATAGCTAAAATCCTTATGATGTTTCCTAGCTAAAGTCATACAAATATGTTGGCTAAAGTCCAACTGATATTTAATAGCTAAATTATATCTAATAGCTAATATTTCATAGTTTTAGTCCTACTGATGTTTGATAGCTAAATCCCACTGATATTTTATAGCTAAAATCCCACTGATATTTTATAGCTAAAATCTAACTGATGTTTGATATCTAAAGTTCAACCTGATATTTAATAGCTAAATTCCTACTAATGTTTGGTAGCTACAGTCCTACTAATATTTGATAGCTGAATTCATACTTATAATTTATAGCTAAAGCCCAGGAGTTATTTAATAGCTGTAGTTCTACTGGTGTTTGATAGCTAAAGTCCTTTTGATATTTTAAAGCTAAATACCTACTGATATTTTAGAGCCCCACTGATCTATAACAGCTATAGTTCTACTAATACTTGATAGCTAATGTTCTACTAAATAACTAACGTCCTATTAACATTTTATTGCTTAAGACCTACTAATATTTTATAGTCATACTGATTTCTAATAGCTAAAGTTCTACTGATAATTAATAGCTAAACCCCTATTTATTTCCAATCGCTATTGTTCTACCAATTTTTGATAGCTAAAGTCCTATTGTTAATTACTAAATAATATATGATAGATAAAGCCCTAAATGTTCTCTAATAGCTATGGCTAAAGTCCTCCTGATGGATAACTTAAGACCTATGTAAAATAGGCATTTTTGTGTTGGGGAAAAAGCAAGCAGCTTCAATGAAATTTGAAAATCGATTAAGCACTTTTCTTCAAGTAAATCATGAATTTAATTGAGTTTTCAAAATTCAATTAGAATAATCTTAAATTGAATAATTGACAAGGGTTTTAAATGAAAAGGGAGGAGATCATAATATCAAGAAAATATGTGCTTTAGATTAAATTAGCATATTTTTACACTTTTCAAACTTAACTAAATATTTTGGAAAGTTTAACAAAAAAATGAAGAAAAAAGAGAGAAATTTTAAAAGGGAGGTATTTTTCTTTCTTAATGGTAGTGTTCGCGAAAAATGAAAGGGGGTATAGGCATACGGCGAAAAATAAGCGCTTTTGATCGCTACTAATCTTACTTCTATATGTTGCGTCTATAAGGAGAAAATTGTTTAAAACTACTTATGCTGAATAACGTAGCATCCACCCAAATTGAGAAAGTTGCAATCCACGACTCGGATCGTAAAAAAATCAATTTAATTTGAAACAAATCATTCATAAATTACAACCTAAAGTCACCGATTATTTTTCGCCACATTTATTTGTATAAAGCAAATTTTTCATAATATTTTTACGATTTTTTTCCGCCAGGTGTCTGCCACGTAGAACCATTAAGAGCATCGAGAGCAGAGACACCAGGCGGACAAACTAATCCTCGTTTTAAGTTATTCGGTACTTAAGTTGTTTATAACAATTTTCTCCTTATAGACGCAACAGATAGAAGTAAGATTAGTAGAGATTAATTTTTTGCTCGAACACTCCCTTTAAAGTGAAATAATAAAAAGTCACCGCATAACATAGTTTAATTCACATAGTTTAATACAAACGCAGCGCTCTAAACTCCTGTTAGTGCAATGCGCAATTATTTGCTTAGTTTTAGGTTCGTTATTCGACTTCTAGAATATTCCACAAAAATCGAAGCAAATTTAAAAATTTTTGACAATGAGAGAAAATATATGCATAAATATATGCAGAATCGGACTTCCTCATAATATCTTCTATACATAAATCTGGCGTGTCTGTCTGTTTGTTTGTTTGTATCCAATAAACGTCAAAACGGCTGAACTGATCGGGCCCAAATTTTTTGTGGGACATCACGTGACCACAGGGAAGGTTTTGAATGATAAAAATTTAAAAAAAAATGTGATTTAAAGTTTTTAATTTTGTAAAAATTTTAAATTCTTGAAAATCTGCGAATTTATTTTTAAAAATCCGAAAAAAATTTTCTTCTTCGTTTTAAAATGTAAACAAAAAGAACATGTTCACAATTTAAATAGAAGATGGGCGCGAAGCGCCCTAAAAGCCTAGTTGATTTAAAAGGCAGTTTACTTCTGATTTATTTCTCTATTAGGAAGTTCATCATTACATCTGCATGAATTATGGCGGTTAAATTTCTCTCAAAAAGGAAGGAACTATTCTGTTCTAATGAAGTATGGCCATTTTAGAGTATATTTACGAATTCCAGTTTTAAATTATTGGAAGTTAAATTAAAAGTGTTAGAAAACTAAACAAAACTTTTAACAACCCTGAATACTGTATACTTGGGGTTTATTTTGTTTAAATTAATAATCAAGCATAATAAACCATTTATGATAAACCATCTATTCTGAGCCTGAAATTACAAGTGACAACTACTTTAAACTTTCAGACAACTTTACTTTCTTCTAAGGCTCTGCAAAATTGGTTTCACAAAATTATATTCGGGAAAACCAAAACGTATTTCAGATTCCGCTTTAATCTGTATAAATCACAGATAATCAAAATATTCTAATCAATATTTTCACGAGATTAAAGATTGTCAAAATATTTTTAAATTTTTAATTGAGAAATTTGTTTTCTAGGTAAAATTGATTCGATTAAATATAATCCTAAGATATAACCCTCTAAAGATTGAGTTGTATCCGGTTGTAAGAAACTATTTGGACAAGTTTGCCTAGTTTCTGCAAAACTGAGAAATAGTTTTTTCTCCAACCTCCTTGCCAAGTTCATATTTTATTCCGGGGATAGAGCATCATACCAACTTGATCGAACCTGTTCACTAAACTTATCTAATCTTATTGAAAAAGTTCATAATTGAATTTCTTTCTCCAACCTGCTACATTCTTTAACCGATATCACAAACATGCTCTATTCAATATTTCAAGGAACCCTACCCTCCTCACCCTCCACGGCATGCTGTTCAAATGAAATACCTTTTAATATAAAACAGGATATTAGAAATTATGATGGTGTATCTTTCGACCTACGCAAATCCGCTATACTCCACTTCTGGCATACGCCAAATCCGCAATACTAAACATACGACCTACTAGCACGTGGTTTTACAGCTGCTATATGGACTTGTGGCCGCATCAAAATCAAAGATTACAACAAAACAAACTAAATTTACTCCAGAAATATTTCTCCAAATATCTTTCTTTCTCCATAAGAAATGTTTAAAGTTCAAGTATAAATCTTATAAACCACTTTATGAGTCCATATATGTTTTAATCATGACAATCAATAAATAAAGCTAATCTTTAGTAAAATTCTTTTGCCACTACCTTAAATAAAAACCAAGATTTAAAAAAAACTGTTCTGTATGGAGGAGGCTCCTTCACTGCATAGCTGAGGCACGGTCTGCATAGCGGAGGCTAGGTCTGCACAGTGGAGGCTCGCTCTGCATAGCAAATCTGGGAGGCTTGTGTCTGCATAGCATGCAGAGGCTCATGGCGTCCGGGAGTTCCCTCCCTCGCTGGAGTATACAGTTTGAGTATTAACCTAAGTGTAGTGTTCATAAGCCCCAACGGAATAGCACTGTGTGAGCCCAAAATTTAGTGTACACTATGAGCCCCAACTTTGTGTGTACAATATGAGCCCCAACTGTACTATATAACTCCGTGAATGTTTAGATCTGTTGAGAACAATTACTCCCGCGGACCTTCAGCTCGGAATTCTATATCTCTGGCAGGATATTACGCTTGTGATTCAAACATTACGCATTTATCAAACAGTAGACGTAGTTCATTTTTTAGGTTAGTATCCTTGCATCCTTAGCTTCTATTATCCCAGTACTATCATTCATTATTCATATCTCTCTGTGTCCTCGTATCCCTGTATCCTTGTATCCTTGTATCCTTGTATCTTGTATCCTTGTATCGCTGTATCAAATTATATCCTTTAATCTTAGAACCTAGTATCCTGGTATCCTTAACTTAAAGGACACCAATATTACCATTCATTTATTATTCATATCTCGTTTTATCCTTGTATCATTGTATCCTAGTAATCTTGTTCTTTGTATTCTTTTATCTCTGTATCATTTTATCCTTGTTTACTTAATTCATTGAATCCCTGAATCCTTGAATCCTAAAATCGTTGAATCCTTGAATTAATTAATCCCTTAATCCTTGAATCATTGAATTCCTTTATCCTTGATTCTTCGAATCTTTGAATTCTTGAATCCTTGAATCCTTGAACCCTGAAACCCTTGAATCCTTGAATCCTTGATTCCTAAAATCCTGGAATCTTTGAATACTGAAATCCTTGAATCCTTGAATCCTTGAATCCTTGAATCCATGAATCCTTTAATCTTTGAATCCTTGAATCCTGGAATCCCGGAATCCTGGAATCCTTGAATCCTTGAATCCTTGAATCCTTGAATCCATGAATACTGGAATCCTTAAATCCATATTTCCTTGAATCCTGGAATCCTGGAATCCTTTAATGCCTGTTTCTTATCCTTGTATATTTTTCTGTATCCCTAAGCTTGTACCCTTTGATACATTTTTGTATTCCTTCGTATTCTTTGTATATATTCCTGTATTCCTTCGTATTCTTTGTATTGTATATATTCCTGTATTCCTTCGTATTCTTTGTATATATTTTTGTATTCCTTTGTATATTCCTTTGTATATATTCCTGTATTCCTTCGTGTTCTTTGTATATATATTATTGTATTCCTTTGTATATTCCTTTGTATATATTCCTGTATTCCTTCGTATTCTTTGTATATATTCCTGTATTCCTTCGTATTCTTTGTATAAATTCCTGTATTTCTATTTTCTAAAATTTTATAAGTTTTCACTTTTCCGTGGAGCGGAAGTGCAATAAGTGTATCAAGTGCACGAAACCTTTAACGTCTAAAGATTTTTAGAAATGATGAAGAATTGTTTATTTACATTCTCCCGCCGAATCTTTAAATCTTTTTAAAGTACAGATCTAGAATGTCAAGATTCTATATTTGTATAAAACTAAGTGCAAAGTGCATCCAGTGCCAGTCAATCATCATTTAAAAAAAAAACTCAGCTCAAAGTTTGAAAAATAAACCTTTAACAAGGAAGCTTTCTCGGATAGTACTCATTTGTTAAAACATTCATGCTTGGATTAAATATAAGGTGAAATATATGTAAGGGGGGGGGGCGGGGGGGTGTCCGTAGACTTCTCTGCCCAGGACCTTTGTTTACAATTTAAGTAAACTAGTTCCTGATAGTCCCCTGATAGTCCCTATAATAGTCCTTATAACGTCCCTGTCAAAACTATATCCCTTCCGCCTTACATTTATTGCACCTTGGAATGATTTAAATTCATATATAAGTTTCCTGAATTTTAGTTTCTTATAAAGATTTGATTAAATTTATCTTCAGGATGCATTCTCAGTATCTGAGTAACCCTCAACACCAGAGCAATGAAACCCAGCTCCAGGGTAGTACAGTTATCCTGGAGAAGGGAGGGGTTGGACCGAACAGGATAATACCAGTCATTCAGGAACCAAAGTCTCATTCAAAACAATTTCTAGAAACAATGAGTATTTCCATTTTATAACATTTTATAGCATTTTATAATTTTTTATAGCATTTTATAACATTTTATAGCATTTTATAACATTTTATAACATTTTATAACATTTCTAACTTTCATTTTAGATTTATTGAAAACTTTACACTGTAATCTTCCTTATCCTTTACTTTATGAACTGTAATAAATTTGGCTATAATGTACTGTACTACTAACTGTAATGTACTGTTTTCTAGCGAAATTTACTGTAACTTCTGTACTTAATGTACCGTACTTATTTTACTGCACATACAGTTCTGTACCTACTGCTGTACTATAATATTTTACTTATTGCTGTACTGTAGTTACTGTACTGTAGTTACTTTAATGTACTTTTTACAGTTGTTACTATATTCTATTTTTAATGTACTGCAGTTATTCTACTGTGCTTACTGTATTGAACCATTCTTTACTGTATACTGTACTACTGTCTATACTTTGCTGTACACTGTACATGTATGTACTGATCCTTATTGTGCTGTATTAAACTAACCTGCACAATGTACTGACTGTAGACTGAGGATATACTGTAGGAGGAGTCAGACCATGAACGGTTTCCTTCAACCTTGATCTCAGTTACTCCACCAACTCCTCTAACCAGTCCTTCAGCCTCGGATGCAATCACCTCATCAAACCAGATTATAAACGGAAGAAGAGAATACCAGAACGGATCCAGTAATAGTTCCCCCTCGGAGACAGAGAACTTGTTATCCAAAAAACAAGAGTCCAAACCTAGAGTTAGGATAAATCTGGAAAGTGAAAAGATTGCCAAAGACGTAAATACGATAATTATTGAACCTAAACCTCGGAGTAAATCTAGTTCTCCAACAGGTTCATCCAAGCGGGGGTCTTCAAGAAGTCCCCGACAGGAACGAAATAGGAGGAGAAGTTCCTCAAAACCCGGAGACATGGCCGGGTTTTCTCATCCTGATCTAATCATACCAATCCTTCCATCTCCGACTTAAAACTGAGCATATTTGAATTATAGCATGCGGTTCTCATAGTTCATCCCATATCTAAGTCGTGTTCTTCTCATTGATAAATTGTTAATCTTGAACAATTGATCTCAATATCTTATGTGGGCACTTTTAAATTTGTAGATCATTGCCTGATCCCTCAATTAAAGTTATCCCGACCAACATTGGATATCGAAGAGGAATTAAAAAATATGTAGATCTGCATCAGATGGAGATCAACTCTTGATCCTGAGATTCAAAACAAAAAGTTCTGATTTCAAGAGAATCAAAAAATGATAGGAAACCTTTTCGCACACAAAGAAGACTTCAGAGACGACTGTACAGATTTGTACATTTTTATTTCTTAGATTCAAGCATCCCTGCAGCATTATCAGGAGATGGTTCATTGTGCGTACTGTACTGTTTTAGCCGTCTATAGCAAATAGATTCTCAAGTACAATAGTGGCAACAGAGAAATGGGCCAATTATACATGAAGTCACAAGTGTCAAATATAACAAGGAAGACAACATTTTCTCCCATTAGTTGAAATGTTTTCTAAGATTAGAAAAAAAGTGTAGCAACAGAAAATAAAGAACACAAAATTGTACTTATTTCACTGTAAGATAAGCACTTTATTTTTACTATTATTAAAATTTTGTCGGACACATAAAACTGTTGAATACAACATTGCCATCTATTGTGCTTGATAATCTAGTTGGTCTACAGTCTGCATGTTTATAATGTACAACTTGCCAAAGCTTCCTGAAAGTAAACCTTTTTTAAAGCATTTACAAGATTAAAACAATGAATGCTGGAAAAGATTTCTGTGTTTAAGAGAGCCAAGTCAACATAAGCTTGAAATTTTAGGTTTGAAAATCAATATATTTAAAAAGGTTTTAAGTGTCTGAGGACGTCAATCTATCAAAATCAGAACAAAGGAACTTAGTTTTTGTCACAAACTCGGATTTTTCAATCCCTATTTCTTTGCAACCCGATATCTTTTGTACTTTAAACCATGAATTCTGTTTGTGATAATGGCCACAAACTCAAATGTTCTAATCCCTTCATCTTTGCAACCTTATGGTATTATCTTTTTATTATTTAAAACTTGACAAATTTGGATTTTTAATTCCTATTTCTTTGCAACCCAATATCTTTTGTACTTCAAACCATTAATTCTGTTCGTCAAGTTTAAAATATCAAAGAGAATACCTATAAGGTTGCAAAGATGAAGAGATTAGAACATGTGGCTAAAAATGTCAAATGATTTTTGTAGATTGCCTAGTTTTGATCTGTGTGTGTATATATGTTAGAAAAAAAACATTTAGATTATAAAATGGCGTAAATTGACTAAATTTTTAATAATCTTTTAATCATGTTTTAAATCAAATAAACCCGCTGTTAAGTGGTGTAAACAGATATTTAAAAATATACGAATGTTAAAAATATATTTGAAAAAAATAATATTTTCCCCTAATTAAGTCTGCTTATTGTATATAATAAGCTATGTGTACCATGTACACGTTACAAACCATGCTTAAACTTGTAACCGGCAGTATGAAGAGAAAAATTAACTTTGTGTTTTTATTCGTTCACTAAAAAGACATTTTGCCAAAAAAAAACTTAAGCATCAAATTTAAGTTTTTAATTTAATTTAACCTTCCAATAATTTTTCTCTCATCAAAATGAAAAATGTTAGATTTGAAATTAGAAACAATATTTTAAAAACTTAGATTTTAAATTCTATATTAGAAGTTAGAATCTTTAATAAATTTGATTTTGAATTTAGAATCTTGGATTTGAATCTAAAATTTCTAATTCCAAATTAGAATTGACAATTTTTATTAGAATTATTTTTTTTAAAGTTATAAAGTTTATAATTAACACTTTTAAAAGAAGATCGTTAAGTTTAAACCCCTTGAATGTTTATTGTTCCTCCATGGTCCGCCAAAATCAATGTCCATTATACAAAAATAATTAGATAACTGTTTATATTATACAAATGTTATATATTATTCTATCTATTTACAAATACATGTTAATGTTGTTTTTACAAAAGTTTTAAATTAAGTTTCAGGATAAAGTGGGGGAAATAGTTGGTTAAAATGTTTGAGGAAACCTTGCTTGAAAGATTTGTTTTCACGTTGTGCATTTTCAACGGTTTCGACACGTCGAGTTAACACAACTTATCTTCAAGTTTAGGATGAGTTTAAACTTAGTCTAGTTTTCTTGAACAAAGTTTCAGCATATTATTTTATGCCTCTATTCATGTCTTAATCCATCATAATTTTAAGGTTCGGTTGAAGTTTCAAGTTAAACATTAAACCAGGAAAGAACAAAACTTAAATTAACTTAATCCTGGTTCATTTGAAAATTTAAGCCTAACTTTTTATAAAATCAGAAATCAAGTTAAAGGGACTGAACACGCAATTTCAAGTGACCTTCCATTTGTAGGGTGGCCTTTAGAATTCACAACGGTACCCCTCAAACCTCTGGATGGTCAGGGAAATAATATCCTTATTTACCAACTGAAAATTTAAATAGCAAAACGATAAGATACCTCATTGTTTCTGAGAGATGTTCAAATGGTACTGTTGTAAATTAGACATGCTACACTCATACTGGGTATCATTTTAAAATACATCTGTAGTCCTTTTAGAGTTCAATTTGAAACCTGGAAGATATATTTGAATATTATAAATAGTTAAACAATTTAGTGCAGAACTGAACACTGATGATGATACCTACCATTTGCTTCAAACCACAAAACCATGAACATAATTCAAATAAGAACTTAATATATTTAGAAAATATTTTAGTCTGATGTAGGACTGACTTGTAGAAAAACAAGTTTGTTTGTATAGGATTAGACGCATTAAGTATTAAATTTAATACACATGTATTCGAGATGTATTTGTCAGAGAAAAAACATTTTTATTTTCATTTATTTTCCCTTACTTTAATGTCAGCTCAAAGGAATTGAGTCTTTGCCACAAACTCTGATTTTCTGATCCCAATATCTTTGCAACCCAATGTCATACAGCCTTAATATTTCAAACTATGCATCATGTTAGACCAAATAATCTAAGTTTGAAATATCAAAGGTGTTCACCTTTAGGTTGCAAATATATAGAGATTAGAAAATTTGAGCTTGTGACAAAAACTCAATTCCAAAGAGACGTTAATAGGTTTTTTCAAAATAGATTTCAAATAAACTCTGAAAATCTGTTAAAAAATATGATATTCAAACTAAAATGGTTTATGGCTGACTCAACATTACAAAAGTAAAATCTAAGTATTTTTTAATGATTGATCAAATCTTGCTAAATCCATGAAATGAGCGCAATATTAATTGTTCTACGTCCTATGGAACCTACGAATCTAATTTCTTCTCCTGCTCTTAAAACATGGTGCTCAAAGCTTTAAAGAAAATTTAACTTTTGGACAAATAAAGGGTGTTTTAAAAAACCAAACACTTCATACTTTTTTCTCTCAGAGGGTTAATATCAAAATGAAATTAATATTACAATGTCTCTACTAGGATGTTAGGACTACGTGAAAAAAATTATCGGATTTGGTAAACCCTTCTCTGATTAAATGCTCTTTGTCTCTTGGGGATGGAACTGATAAGCCTACGTGCAAATAAGACACTTGCAAAGCTAAAAATGACAAGAATCTGTAAAAGGATATTCAATATAACCCTAAAACTCTGAATAGCTTAGTTACCAGATTACAAGTTCAGGGTAGAGGTAATTTAACCCAACACCTATATTAAGAGGATACTGTACCCAACCATTACCAGGCAAATACAGTTCCTTCACTTATCCTTCAACAAGCAGAACACCTATATTTGGAGGATACTGTACCCAACCATTACCAGGCAAATACAGTTCCTTCACTTATCCTTCAACAAGCAGAACACCTATATTTGGAGGATACTGTACCCAACCATTACCAGGCAAATACAGTTCCTTCACTTATCCTTCAACAAGCAGAACACCTATATTTGGANTTAAATAATGTGAATTGTTTTACAATTTTTATCATTGTTTAAAAATTAAATATTTTCCATTACAATAGAAAGAATTATATTTGAGTCTGTATGCTTTTAACATTAAAAGAATGTATAAATTATAGAAATTACACAATTTGATATGAGTTGGCAGAAAACAGGTTTTTATCTAAACACTGTATTTACATTTATAATGAAAACAACGTTTATGTTTAATTCAAAAAACTCCATTTTAAATGTTTAGATCACTTTTAAAGCAAAACAATTTTAAACATATGTTCTTTTCCTTATTTCAATTTTAGATTGGAGCAACGACGGTAAACTTTGAATCCATCAAACTTATAAGTTTAATTCAGAATATATAAATGTGAAGAAGAAACCGATATGTGTAGAAATCTAAAATATTTAGGTTTAAAGGAATTGAGTCTTTGCCACAAACTCTGGTTTTCTAATATGTATATCTTTCCAACCCAACGTCGTAGACCTTAGAATTCTATTAGATCAATCAAAGTTTAAAATATCAAAGATTTACACCATCAGGTTGCAAAGATATAGGAATTTTACAATTTGAGTTTGTGATAAATACTCAATTCCTTTGGGAACATTAGCTGTTCACAAGTTGGAATGCTTTATCCCTATTGACCGGATCAAAATATTAAATGCATCTGAACATAATATTCCACATTTGGTCGTCTTCGTAAAACAAATATACAGGGGGAGTCAAAAAAACGGATGAATACCGAGATCTTGCACATACTAAAGCATTGTATTTGGTAATCTCGTTTTTGACAATTATGTATGAAGTTTTTGAATTTTTTTAGGCAATTTGATAAACGTTTTTATTATATGCAAGATCTACCTATTCATCCTTTTTTTAAATCGCCCTGTATATTTATGTTTCTGAAGCATGTCCTTAGTATTATTTGCATGCTTAGTTAACAATGAAGAAAGAGTTAACAAGATTTTCTATTTTTAGATTATACAATATACAAACATCTCCGACACGAACAATAATCATTAAGAGTTATATCTAGTGCTGGGTGTTGTTAACGGGAAACAGTTGGTTTTGCAACGATTTACCGTTAACGACCGTTCTGAACAATTAACTGGGTTAGGGCTGCTCTTTAAGAAACTTGAACGATTATAAATAACTAACGTGATATTTGGATTAAAAACACGCTCTTTTCTCGTTAATCATTATCACATGTTGACAACCATGACTAATTTTCATTAAGGAACTTAGTTCTTTTAACAAACTGTTGTATTTAAATCTCCATATCTTTGCAACCCAATTTTGTAGACCTTTGATATTTCAAACTATTACTAATTCTGTTATATCAAATAGTCTAAGTTTGAAATATTAAAGGTTTAATTCATCAAAATGCAAATTTAGGTTTGTTGCAAGAAAACTTCAATTTCCCCTCAACATCTCCCTCCACTACATAATCCCTGGTTAAATATAAAATACACAAATGATGTTTTTATTCAACTAATTCATTATAAAGTTTATTTGACAGTTTGAAAAATTCGAAATTGAAATGAATAGTCTAGGGAACATACTGTATTAATGTACTCTATTTCATATGATTTGTGAACATTTACATGATTTGTACACTTTGAACTCCCTTTCAGGCTGAAAGGGACTGAAAAAAATCATACCGAGAGATTCTTTTAATTCCTCTCTATTTATTCTATTCTCTATGCAATTAGAGCATTTATTCAGAGCAGGGTTGACCAAATCCAATAATTTTTTTCGCACCCTAAAGACAAATTGTGTTATAAATTTCAATTATGATCAGGTAAAAACAAGGCCTCTGAAAGAAAAAAAGTGTTAAAAAATACTCTTTAGTTTTTAGAAAAACTTTAAATGCGATGGTTCACTGGAAACCACAAATGAAGGGGCAAACTGTGTAATATGCTGATTCTTATCATTTTGATTTTCTTACTGTAAATTCTTTATTATTTTTGTTTTTTTTCAGTTCAGAGTTTAAATAATGTGAATTGTTTTACAATTTTTATCATTGTTTAAAAATTAAATATTTTCCATTACAATAGAAAGAATTATATTTGAGTCTGTATGCTTTTAACATTAAAAGAATGTATAAATTATAGAAATTACACAATTTGATATGAGTTGGCAGAAAACAGGTTTTTATCTAAACACTGTATTTACATTTATAATGAAAACAACGTTTATGTTTAATTCAAAAAACTCCATTTTAAATGTTTAGATCACTTTTAAAGCAAAACAATTTTAAACATATGTTCTTTTCCTTATTTCAATTTTAGATTGGAGCAACGACGGTAAACTTTGAATCCATCAAACTTATAAGTTTAATTCAGAATATATAAATGTGAAGAAGAAACCGATATGTGTAGAAATCTAAAATATTTAGGTTTAAAGGAATTGAGTCTTTGCCACAAACTCTGGTTTTCTAATATGTATATCTTTCCAACCCAACGTCGTAGACCTTAGAATTCTATTAGATCAATCAAAGTTTAAAATATCAAAGATTTACACCATCAGGTTGCAAAGATATAGGAATTTTACAATTTGAGTTTGTGATAAATACTCAATTCCTTTGGGAACATTAGCTGTTCACAAGTTGGAATGCTTTATCCCTATTGACCGGATCAAAATATTAAATGCATCCGAACATAATATTCCACATTTGTCGTCTTCGTAAAACAAATATACAGGGGGAGTCAAAAAACGGATCAATACCGAGATCTTGCACATACTAAAGCATTGTATTTGGTAATCTCGTTTTTGACAATTATGTATGAAGTTTTTGAATTTTTTTAGGCAATTTGATAAACGTCTTTATTATATGCAAGATCTACCTATTCATCCTTTTTTNTTAACAATAACACCTCGTTAACAATAACACCTCGTTAACAATAACACCTCGTTAACAATAACACCTCGTTAACAATAACACCTCGTTAACAATAACACATCGTTAACAAAACCACATCATTAACGATAACACATCGTTAGCAATAACACATCGTTAACGATATCACATTGTTAACAATAACACATCGTTAAAAATAACACCTCGTTAACAATAACACATCGTTAACAATAACACATCATTAACAATAACACATCGTTAACAATAACACATCGTTAACAATAACACATCGTTAACAATAACACATCGTTAACAATAACGCATCGTTAACAATAACACATCGTTAACAATAACACATTGTTAACAATAGCACATCGTTAACGATAACACATCGAGCGAACGATCATCTATGTTAACGAACTGAATACATTAAAGCCGTTGTTGAAATTAAGAAAAACAGTGAACGGAAAATTTCGTGCGAAACGATTTAAGAAAAAAGT
The DNA here is from genome assembly GCF_000591075.1 of Eurytemora carolleeae. NCBI lineage: Eukaryota > Metazoa > Arthropoda > Copepoda > Calanoida > Temoridae > Eurytemora > Eurytemora carolleeae. Next base: position 219,277 of record NW_019396159.1, read on the forward strand.
AACGTAGAGCGAACGATCCAGCAGAAGGCCCTCATAAAATGTGAAAAATCAAGAACTTGCCAGACATTCCAGATTTTTTTCTCTCCATTTTGATTTGACAATACCAATGGCACCCTGCAATCATTCACTATTGTGTTTTAGCGAGTTTGAAACTTAATTATTTTTCAGAAAAGAAAAAAGTTTTAGATTAAGTTTTGAAGTTGAACTTAAATTGAATTTTCTCGTTTTTTGATTTGGATTTTAAATCTTTATTCAGTGTCTTTCGGTTCCCCTCCCTTGCAGTTCAAAGAAACAATATTTTTAGAAAAAAAACATTTACTTATCATGCTAAAGTGCTGAGCTGGTATATTTTAAATTATGGGAATAGATTTTGATCTATTAAAAAAATCTTTTTTTCCAAAAACCCTCAAATTTAATTGTGTTGTAACTTCTTCCATTTTTTAGTCAAATGCTTTTTATAAGTCCAAACTATCAGTATAAATAGATTGTTCAAGAAAAAAAAACATGACCATCTTCAGTTTGAGAAAGGTTTAAACGAAAACGATTAACGCATTTTGGTTTTGAATTTTTTGACTCCATATTTATCATAATTTTAATCAATTTGCAATAATTTCTCATCCCTCATCTTGTTTTGGAAACTCAGCTGATGTTGATTTCGAGATATAACTAATCTACAACACCTGATCTCGAAATCCACTCTAGCAACTTTTCAATTAGATATTTTGATTAAAAATTGCTTGATTTCTCCATTTTACTTATTTCTGCTGGCGATGGGTTCCGATCACGTGAGATACAAGAATTAATTTAATTCCTCTTGGATATATTCTTAACCCTATAAAGAAAGTCAAGAATGAAGATTTTAGCTAATAATAAAAAGATAATTAAATACTTACTTGACAGCACTGGCATACTAAACTCAAATGAAATTTTTTATTTAAGGTACTACGAGGGGAGGAAGGCAAACCACAACAATTTCTCGTCCGAGCCATCTCGAAATCCTCGTCCTATCAATATTATTATTTGTTTTAAAGTTTCTAACTTCAAACTTCAAACTTCAAAATTTATTTAGATAAAGCTTAGATCTCTTCTGACTCTTTAATAACTAACCTTCGCGATATAAAATAAATAGCAAAATATTTGGCATACCTCTGCCTATAATTTTCCCCATGGAACCACCCGGAAAAATTCTATGGCACTATGATTAACAAAAAAGATTAAAGTTATATAAACTCGGAATTATTAGCGGCATTCTAAACCAGGAATGTTTAAAAATGGGCGTAAAAAGGTGAACATTATCAAAGACATTGAACTCGAAAACTTTTGATTAATTTAAACTATTTTTTTCGATTTACAAAAAATCAATATTTCATTTTTGTCCTAACGTGGCCTGATTCTTAAACATAGTGTTATCTTAGAGGATTAAGCACTTTAAAAAATAATATTGGAAAGATTAGGATTTCGAGGTGACTTGGACGAAAAAATGAGGAGAATGTGGCTCGGACTAGAAATTGTTGCGGCTGGTCTTCCTTTCCTCGTACAACTATAGTCGAGGAAATTTTCATTTCATTTTCATAAAAGTCAAATGATAATTAAAATTTTTAAAATGAAACTTTCTATAAAAACGATTTTGTGATTGAAAAGTTAATTCATAATATGGGGAAAAATACAGGAAAAAATATCTAGTTTTGATTTATTATTTTTTGGTTGGTGCAGATTTTCACATGTGAATTTTGTAGATTTGTTGTTAGATCTCTTTTTCTTCATTAATATATTTCTATGAAATTTTAAAATGAATTTTTAACCAGTTAAAATTGAAAATGTTTACTTCCAAATATTTTGGAAATCCGCAAATAAAGTAAATAAATCCGTCAAATTCTAAATTGTTATAATTTTTACGACCTTTAAACCAACATTACCAACATATGATTCACTAACACAAGGACGTTTAGTTACTTTACGTCCCTTGGGACAAATTTAAGTAAAACAACCACCCGCACTGCGTATTTTCACTGTCGTATTTTCATCTAAAAGACGAAAAAAAATTGCGTAAAACTAATTTTTCGGGAAATTACAAATTTTACCTAACCACGGGGTTTGTGTAGGTAATTATTATCTGTCTAAAAACAACGCTAGTCTTCTTGAACTCAGATCAGCAACAAAAAGCTAAAAGAGTTCCTAGAAAGACTGCATATAGTTAAAGTTATAGTTAGTTTTTTTTTATTTTATAATCAGAGAAACCAAGAATATTTATTTTCAACTACTTTTTAGGGAAGTTAAGTTATGGGAATTCTTCTTTACCAAGGGTTCCTAAGACCAATTTTGCCTCAAAACATCCAGAATGCAGGGAACCTGTGGTTAAGAAAAATTTATAATTTTCTGAAAAATTTGTTGTACACAAATTGTGCAGATTGCAGAAAGCACCTTGGAGTCCGTCTGGGAGACTGGATGGATCCACCAGAACAAGTTATCTATGGGGAAAACAAAAAGAACAAATCTTCCATTGTATTTATTTCGTCTCCAATGTACGTTCTATTGATGATAATGTATTATAAAGAACTGGCTGATAATGTATGATAAAGAACTGGATGATAATGTATGATAAAGAATTGGCTTATAATGTATGATAAAGAACTGGCCGATAATGTATAATAAAGAACTGGATGATAATGTATTATAAAGAACTGAATGATAATGTATTATATAGAACTGGCTGATAATGTATGATAAAGAACTGGATGATAATGTGTGATAAAGAACTGAATGATAACGTATTATTTAGAACTGGTGGATAATGTATTATAAAGAACTGGCTGATAATGTATGATAAAGAACGGGATGATAATGTATTGTAAAGAACTGGCTGATTATGTATGATATATGTATGATAAAGAGTTGGCTGATAATGTATAATAAAGAACTGGATGGATAATGTATGATAAAGAACTGGCTGATAATGTATGATAAAGAACTGGATGATAATGTATAATAAAGAACTGGCTGATAATGTATGAAAAAGAAATGGCTGATAATGTATGATAAAGAACTGGGTGATAATGTATGATAAAGAACTGGCTGCTAATGCATTATAAATAACTGGATGATAATGTATGATAAAGAACTGGCTGCTAATGTATGATAAAGAACTGGATGATAATGTATGATAAAGAACTGGCTGCTAATGTCTTATAAAGAACTGGCTGATAATGTATGATAAAGAACTGGATGATAATGTATGATAAATAACTGGCTGATAATGTATGATAAAGAACGGGATTATAATGTATTATAAAGAACTGGCTGATAATGTATGATAAAGAACTGGATGGATAATGTATGATAATGAACTGGATGATAATGTATTATGAAGAACTGGCTGATAATGTATGATAAAGAGTTGGCTGATAATGTAGGATGAAGAACTGGCTGATAATGTACGATAAAGAACTGGATGGATAATGTATGATAAAGAACTGGCTGATAATGTATGATAAAGAACTGGATGATAATATATGATAAAGAACTGGATGATTATGTATCATAAAGAATTGGATGAGTTTTGAGTTTAAATCTGAAATAAAGCCAGAGTATTATATTTGATGAGACCCCTGAGTATTGAGAAAAATTGAGACTGAAAGAAAAGATGGACAATGATAAAGCTAGATGAAGCTGAAGCCAAAAAGAAGGGAAATTGTAGTGTAAAGGTTCAAAGATAATTATGGTCATTTGTTTCGGACAAAAATGTGTTCAAAGGGTCTGTGAGCGTAATTGTAAGTGTCACTTTTGTACGTAAGTACAGTAAGTACTGTACAGTACTGTAATGTACAGTACAGCGGTTTTAAATTCTGAAGAAACCGCATCATTTAGTCGGACGTTGTTTTCTACCTTCTATCCCCTTTTTAACTAAAAATATCAATTCATGTATACATAATTTGTTTGACTGTTTGTCTGTTAGTTTGTAACCGATAAAATTCAAAACGGCTAAACCAAGGTTTATGGATAGTTAGAATTTTCAAAAATTGCCTTAAAAAAATTCGATTTTTCAAAATCCACAAAAAATCGATAAAAGAGCAAAAATAAAATCGAAGGTGGGAGTGAATCGCCCGGAAAGCCTAGTATTCTACATTTTACGTTGCAAACCCAACATTTTTATAAAGTTAAAACATAAACCGTAGGCCTGAAGGGAAGTTTCAAATTATACGAATTATGTATTTACATACATTATGCATATAAAGTTTAATCGGGATATTATATAGACTTTATTGTGCATATATATACTCTACAGCAAGCTCAAGCTTTTTACATTTAGTTTCCAAAGCGATCCTTTAGGTATTGTTTAGTTAATTTTTTATCGAGATTTTTTAAGTTACGCTCGGCGCCGCAAAAATTATACTTCGATGCGTCCCCGTAAAATTCCCTTTAAGTGATCATCCCTGATTCACAACAGTACCCTTTAAACCTTTGACCAATCAAGGATTCACAACAGTATCCTTTAAACCTTGGACCAATCAAGGATTCACAACACTACTCTTTAAACCTTGGACCAATCTAGGATTCACAACAGTACCCTTTAAACCTTTGACCAATCAAGGATTCACAACAGTACCCTTTAAACATTTGACCAATCAAGGATTCACAACGGTCACCTTTAAACATTTGACCAATCAAGGCTTGCAAATGTTGAACACTTTGATTTCAAGCTATTTTAAAATAAGAAATAATACAATATGTTATTGATAAAGTTTTTTTATCTTGTTTTGCAAATTGGGTTTACAGAAACTGGCGCTAAATTTAAAACACACTGATTATGGGCGTTACCATTTTTACAGCTGTCACCATATAAAAGATCAAAGAACAAGTGTATTTTAATCTCTACGACAAATAAAGGAGGAGAAGCTGTATTAAGATTAAATTAAAACGGAATTAAAGGGAAACATGAGTTACAATTCTACATAAAGGGGATTTGAGGACTGGATCCGGGACTCGCAGATTTGAAGTCTCTGGACCCTTGGCACTGGACTCTGGCCCCCCTTTAGAATCAGGTCCCTCTGCTGGACTCCGTGACTCTGGGCTTTCATGGAAGCTCTGACCCTCTGGACTCTCAGACTCTAAGCTCTGGACCCACATCGTTATCCTCCTGACCCCTCCAGAAAGCAAAATGGAGTTGATCCCTCTTTGTATGAGGCTTTGTCACAACTGAAGTTATTATGTGTTAGGTCTCCTTTTATATGTACCCTGTCTTATCAACACATCCTTATCGTGTTTGGAAAGCTATTGTATCTAGATAAGTCTACATAACCCCTTAGGGTGAGGGAGGGGGTGGTGGTTTCACTCAAAGTGGCGCTATTTAACCTCGTTGAGTAATATAAATATTCACATTCAAATATTTCAAAAACCTTCTTAGACATGGAATATTCTAGATTTTCCAGGAATAAATATGATAGCGCTAAGTTAACACTGTACGCAAGTGTACACTTCAATTTTTACGGCTTTTTACACATGTTTTAAGAGATATATACATTAGTTTCTCTGTACTTGATGATTGATTATAGGTTTAAAGAGTATTGTTGTGAATCGAGGATGGTCTAGAAATATTTTAGATGAAACAATAATCAAAACTTCTATTTCCGAAAATGTGGTCTGCCTTATTTCTGCTTTCCAAAATTACCGTACATACTTACTCAGATCTTCTAATCTCTATATCTTTGCCATCCTATGTTAAACTATGAGTTCTGTTAGATTATGCAATCTTAGTTTAATATCAAAGACTTCCCCAATCAAGTTGCAAAGACAGGGATTAGCAAATTTGAGTTTGTGGTAAAGATTCAATTCCTTTAGTTATATTTCGATTTATTAGTTTTAACCATGAATTAAATTGTCTAATTCAAAACGAAATCTTTCATTTCTTCGGTATTCATGAAAATGCCTAAATTTTAGAATTTGAATAAGCAAAACCGTTATCATTATAAAAAAAATCAAAACAAGGAAATTTAAGATTAAAAAAATTCAGATTCAGCATTCCATATTAATTAAAAATTTAAGAATTCAGCAGATTTAGAAACTTTTAAATAAAAGTTTTTAAATTTGCATGAATCAGTTTCTGGCGGTAAATAAAAATATAAATCCGTTTCTGGCGGTAAATACGAATATAAATCAGTTTCTGGTGGTAAATACGAATACAAATCAGTTTCTGGCGGTAAATACGAATATGAATCAGTTCCTGGCGGTAAATACGAATATTTAACAGTTTCTGGCGGTAAATACGAATATGAATCAGTTTCTGGCGACAAACAAATGAAATATTTTGATGTCCCATTGGAACATGAATGGAAAGTTCAAATCAGTTTCTGGCGGTAAATACGAATATGAATCAGTTTCTGGCGGTAAATACGAATATGAATCAGTTTCTGGCGGTGAATACGAATATGAATCAGTTACTTGTAAGGAAAACAAATTTAAAAGAAAAGAATTTAAAAACAGGTCAGACAGACTGTTTCCAGATTGTTTTTAAATGTTTGATGTTTTTAACTTTCATAAGTTTCTCGGAAACTTAGCAATTCAATATACAATTTAGAAGCTTGCAAAACTACAGGGTTGCAGGAGAATAAGAAATTTCAAAGTTTTTTTACTTCAATATTGGCCAAAAAAAAACAAGGATTCTAACTTTTCAGTGTTAACGGTTATGACTTTACGAACATTGACTAAACTCAATTTTGTTTATTTTATAATTTTATGATTATAGTTTGTTTAAGATTTTTATGAATTTTTGTCTGTGTTACTAATAAACACTTCTGCACCTTCTCCATCAAGAAAAGATCTTATTTTTGCCGCAGTGATATATGTAAATTTATAATTTGTTATTTTTTAAAGCATTAAAAATGTCATTGTGATACTTATTTTTCAGAAAACAGCCCCTATTTTAGGTTAGTTTTAGCAATCCAGGGGGGGGCCTCAAGTTGTTCCAGGGGGGGCTAACACAAAAAAATATTTTCCCTTCGGGCACATTTTTAAGCCCCCCCCCCCCATGGACTAAATTCTGAATACGCCTCTGTCTAGGCAGATATATGAATAAATTGATCTAGGTGGATATATCAATGTATAGATCTAGGTAAATATATCAATGTATAGATCTAGGTAGATATATCAATTTATAGATCTAGGTAGATATATCAATGTATAGATCTAGGTAGATATATCAATGTATAGATCTAGGTAAATATATCAATGTATAGATCTATGTAGGTATATCAATGTATATATCTAGGTAGATATATCAATGTATAGATCTAGGTAAATATATCAATGTATAGATCTATGTAGGTATATCAATGTATATATCTAGGTAGATATATCAATGTATAGATCTAGGTAAATATATCAATGTATAGATCTAGGTAGATATATCAATGTATAGATCTAGGTAGATATATCAATGTATAGATCTATGTAGGTATATCAATGTATAGATCTAGGTAGATATATCAATGTATAGATCTAGGTAGATATAAAACTATTGTAGATCAAGGTAGATTTATGAATATATAGATATAGATAGATATATTAATATATAGATTTAGTTAGATATTTTTATATATACATTTAGTTAGATATATGAATATATAGATCTAGGTATATATATATATCAATCAAAAAATATAAGGAAAAACAAAAAGGGTCATTTTATTGTTTCCTAGCCGTCTATATTGTCAAGGGTTATTTGCTACTTAAAATTACTTTTGTCAATAAAAGACTTTTTCTGAAACAATATAAGCGATTTAAAATTTTTCTTTTAAACGTCTAGTCACCCTTAACTAAGGTTTCGATGGTTTCTGCAGTAATTTGAAGTACGCTGACCGAATATATAGTAGTGTTTAGTGGTGAGTGTAATATATTAAATGATGACGTCAGAGCTAG